>NC_135498.1:50840639-50861902 GCF_052857255.1 Amblyomma americanum
TGTGTGTGTGTGTGTGTGTGTGTGTGTGTGTGTTTGCGCGCGCGCGCGCGCGCGCTCGAAGCTTTGCAAATACCATGGCGGGTACAGACGCTCCGTCGATGGAGGCAAACACAATTGAAGAAGAGTTTGGGCAGTCGACTTGACGTGCCGAGGTGCGCAATCCTCCACCGAAAATGGTCGGCAAATGACGATGGAGTCTCCTCCTTGGCAGGAATAGGACTCAGGTACGTGCGCACCGAATTCAGGTAAACAAAGGCCACCATTACCCAGTCTGCGCACACAGGATCGAGGAGATAGTGAGGGCACGGCGAACCTCTCCCGCGGCTCTTACTGAAAGCAGCACCAATAAGGGGCCCGCGAGAAGAACATCTCTGTCCGTCTGGTCACGAGCGCGCAGGTAAACGTGCCAGCGCTGCTCACGGAAGGAAGGGACGCCGTCTTGAATTCGTAAGCGCACCTTGGACGACCTCTGACGGAACGAAAGCACACACGGAGAAGAAATTCCAGGGCCGTGCCTCACGTCAAAGGATCACGGTCGGCGGTGCTGGGTCCGCTGTCCGCACGACGCTATCCCGCGGTTCCAACAAATTGCCGCTGCCGGAGAAGGAACACTAAATTGACGTGTCGCAACGGGGGCTGCAGGTAGCTTCGGACGACCGCAATAAACACGCCAGCCGGAAGAATTAGCGTCGTTGCGCAATAGGAGATGCTACTCTCGATCTGGTATTGGGCGTGCAATTAGTCGCGCGAATTGTGTGCACCGCTACGGAGGCTGAGAGAGCGACGCGACACGCATTTCCCCAGTTCACTACAATACACGAAGTCCCGCATTGTGAAAGTCTAAGTGGCGCCCTCTTGTTCTCGGTGTGGTAGTGAATTCGACACGTACGGCACTCACCGGGACTTGTTGCTAGGTTAATTTTGGTCCAGCGGAAACATAGCAGCGCAAACACAGGGCGCATGCATTGAGGAAAGGCGGACGACACCGGGCTGTCTCTCTATTGTCCGTTCGTTCGTGCCTCTCTTGTACAGGGTGTGTGCTATATTGAGTTTCCACTTGACGCTTACAGCAGTATAGCCTACTGAATAAAGAACAAAGAGACCTTGCCAAACCTATGTAAAATCCGCATGGGTCGATAAAAGCCCCGTTCGGAAAAACATACGATTGAAAGGGAAGTACGCGTGGTGCGGCGGTTGCATGTGCGTGTGCAACGATACGGCTCCTGCTGTTTCCATTGCACGCAATTTGTAAGGAGTACTGTTATTTATGGCAAACGGTTTGCGGTAATTGCAAGAGCGCCGCGACGACGCATTTCCGGCGCTTGCAGTTCCAGGGAAACCTCTAGGCACATTGCTTCACAGCGTGATCGTCAACATCGACGCGGTGATTCATTCTGCGATTTCGAAACCACCGGGGCCCTGGAAGAGCAGCGCACGTGTTTCAAAAGCGGCCGGCTGAATTATATCTGATGTTTGTCTAGGAAGAAGTGCCCGTTCGGTGGCTGCCGGTCTGCTTTTGCTTTGCCTTCTTTTATTTTCTTATTCACATCGAACTAAAACGTCTCGCCTTCGCGTAAGACTTGTTGCGGCACAGACATCGTGCATGGAGGAAGTATGCACACGTTAGGAGGACACTGAGGACGAATCTATCCAATTTTTGCACTCAGTAAAAATGAATTCTGTGGCTCTTTCCGGCTAAGTTGGTGCTTGCTCGGCAGCAAAACACAGTTTTTTTTTCTAATTTAATTTCATTTCGTTTATGTGCAGAGCATTTATTACTGCGAAAGCATTGCTGCTGTAACCTCCCCCAGAAATCTGGTGTCTGTGAAGTGAAGCCTCCACCCTACATCGCCGCCTCCGAGCAGCACCATCCACCTCCTCACCACACCCCCCTAGCTTGGAGACAACCCGTGCACACACCCACTGCCGACATTTACCCCCCAGAAGCGCCATGCACCCCCTCGACTCTAGCCTGCAGTAGCAACACCCATCACTAACTCACCTACCTCCACCCTTCGCAACGCCTCCACCTATCCACTAGAAGCTTACGCCACTGCGTAGCGAAAAAGCGACAGCTAGATAGAATTCAAAGACGTAGTGAGAAAGCCAGCTGCCCTAGAAAATCACCCCCGCCACCCTACCCACCCTACACCACTCCCCTAGCTAGGACTGCCAAATCACCCATCGCCACTCTCGACCCACCTTCGCCCACCCTGCAGAAAAATTCTGTCGCGTGTGTGAAGCCTTGGCTTAGAGTAAAAGCATTAAATAGAGACCAAACACAAAAGCAGTCGTCGAGGGTAAATTCAATTGCCTTCGCAAAATTGTTGCGTCACATTTCTGACCGTTTCGTTATTTTTTTTTCCGCCACTCGATTTAAACTCGTGACATCAAAACTGAAAAAGACTCCGTGATACCCATTTGGAAGTGAATGACGATTTAGCCCGTCCTCAGGGATCCGCACAAATAATCTCTCTTGACGACACTGCAGGCGGCTTGCGAAAACGGCCGGCGGAGACGCTTTAATTTCTGACCTTTTCTAGCTAATAAAAGCTCCGTTTTCGGTCGAAGTAACCTATTTGTAATTAGAATAAAGGCCAACCTCAATTTTTCATCGATGGCTCTTTAAAGTAGCGTTCTTTTATACTACAGGCTTAGTGCAAACGCTTGTCATTTGTGAAGACATTAAGTCTAGCTGCTGCGGGATGGTAGATACATTGGCGTCCGCGTTCGAGAAATATTTGATTTTTATCCATTTGTGAGCCTTGATTTGCAACAACAGGTAACTGATGCAGACAAAGGCATTCTACGTCTCAGGACGCGTCGGAAATTTAATCGCGAAACACCTATAACATGAAAACAAACCTGACAGAGAGAGAGAGAGAGAGAGAGAGAGAGAGATAAAGAGGAAGAGGGAAAGCAAGTATGTTAACCAGAAACAAACTTTAACCAATGCATTCTTCTGTATAGTTGCATCTCATTGCGCTGTACGACTTACCTGCCAAGCTAGTACGAGGTGCTGATCTTGTCAGTAATGCTTCACGATAAAACAAGCCCACTGATATCTCATAACTTCGCTAGAGAATGTCGTATTACGTTACAGTACTCTCGTTTCTATGCTATCTCTATATGATGGCATTGGCAGTGCCGTTAAGAGACAGTTAAAGGACAGGCGGGGTTGGCCTTACATTGCACATGGCGGCAATAGCTCCGCTTGTGTCGCATAGTCTAAACAAAATATAAATCTCCTACCACTGACCCAAAAATCCAGCGTCATCTCTCTCTCTCTGTTCTTTCTTGCTGTGCCTCTATAATTATCTCTGTAAGGAATCTGTGGATGCCCGTGGCTTTGTGGGAACCATCCGCCCTTTTGTTGATGGCTCGGCGCCGCGAAGCGGCGTCTTCTCCTCGCTAATCCCCGTCGGTGCGTCGGCAAGAAGCGGGCAAGGCGAGGCAGACGGACAGTGATCCTGTCGACTGCGCCAGTAAAGTTTTTTGGCCTGTGCTGCTGGCGCTTTTTATCTTCCTCGGTGCGACGAAGATAAAAAGCGCCAGCAGCAGAGGCCAAACAACTTTACTATCTCTCTATCCGTAACGTTTCTCCGGGAGTTACCGAATGTGCGGGCTCGGTTTGGACTAGGTCACGATAATCTCTGTAGCCATCACTTCGTACAGCGTACAAACATGTACCTAAGCAAAGACAGTGTGTATTCGGCTTTCTCGCAACATTGCGATATAATGGCAATCTTTATGGACACAGATAGTCACATTGCTCGATATGTGCAGAAAAGTATTTCACGCCGTTCCATATCTTATCAGGGCTACGGATTCTCTGTCCGTGTCGTCCTTAGAACACTGCCGAAGCTTAATATGCAGCACATTGATCGCATCCCGCAGCCATTACGCGCTTGGCACTTTCACGACAACGAGCGCTTTGCTGCAACCTTAGTTACAATGCGGTGAAGCCAGCTTGACAACACACTGTGCTGATGCGTTGGTTTTGCCTTTAGGCTAGCGTGTGCTGCCATCAAGTCTCACTTTTTCACGTTTTCACTTGTGGGAATGCGAATGTCAGCGACATTGGAATGATGCGTGACGCTGATGCCAGTCTGAGCATTTAGTAATTCTAGGGGTGGCATGTCTGTTGCGTCTATGCCGCTGCATTCACCCTTGCGCCAAGGGTAAGTCCTAGTGAATGTCGTCTGCTGACAGTGTTGGAGCAGCTTATTGCAGTAAGCACTCAAAGAGTGTGAAGGTGGCTGCATAGTGCCACCCTCACACCCTTTGAATTAAGCAATAAGCCCCTAGCACGTGATGAGTGCCAAAAGGAGATGGACAGTCTCCGAAGAAAAGAAACTGCATCGTCAGCGACGGGTGTTACGAGGCTGAGTTAGACGACTGTCTCCGCACCCTAGTAATAAAACAATGACTGAGCCGGTACAAGTAATTGTTTAGCTTGTAATGGTGCTGCTTTTAGCGGCATGGTTGTAATGCCGGAGGAAGTGCACGGGGTGCTGAGTTAGTCACATGTTGGACTACTGCATGCGGTATAGGATTGACCGCTCAACAGGAACAAACACGTCTGCACTTTTAAACCACTTCTGTACGCTCTTCATGGATTTTCCATGACTATTTAACAGCGGTTAAGACCATCGGTTAAGAACAGCGGTTAAGACAATACACACATGCCTTAAAGACAATTACCCGTTACATTCATCGCTATTCTGTATCCCACCACTATGCACTCGCAACGCCACTCATAGAAATTTCCTTCTTCCGAAAACGAAAAATGTCTATGGAGAAAGAAGGATGGCCCATGTTGGTATTAAGCTGTGGAACAAGCTTCCAAGTGAACTCAAACATAGTAAAACTCTTCCTGAGTCATTGAAGAAATATTATAAACAATGAGTGAAGCCAGCGTTTTTTCTTTTCATGTATTTTTGTGTGTTTGTATGCGTTTGTAAAAGAGGCTTGGTGCTCTGAATATTGTTGCTCTATGTACCCATTTATGTATTTCTAATTTCATGAGCTTTTATATGTATGTAATTAATTTTAGTTATGCCTGCAATTTTCTTTGAAACTGAATTGCATGGATCCCAACTAGCTTTTAGCTAGGGATCCAGATGTCTTCACAAGCATGCCTTGTATGAATGTTGAGAAATAAAATTGAATCAATCAATCAATCAATCAATCAATCAATCAATCAATCAATCAATCATTACCCTTAAACAAACTGCGAACGCATGGGTCGAGCACAGGGGGCAGGTTGCGTGTTCACGGCGCAGTTGTAAAACGTTCAACTGAAAAACGAGCGTCCACATTTAATCCTTCGTTAGCAATAGAATAAAAGGGGAAAAAAGTTGAAGGAGCGTTCAAGTTATGAGGCACGAGTTACAGCTTCTACTGTGAATGGAGTAATGTGGTGCAAGGAAGTCATGGGATTCATGTGTGTGTAAGGGGGTCACAGTCAGTTGTGAAGAGTTGAATGGATAACGTGGCACTTAATGAGTGACATGACCCATTAATGTTAGCATTGGGTTACATTAGCCATGTGACTGATGGCATCTGCCACTGATGATACTCACGTGACGAGGGCATCATTTCGTGCGACTACGCAATCTCCGCGCAACAAATCTTTAAGAACAGGTGGCGCTGTTAAACGCAGTTGCATAATGGCTCGGAGAAAGACGCCATTTCTTTCAGGTTTCCAGCCAAGGAATAACCAAGGTCTCCATGCACACCTTGCCTCCTCCTCCTCCTCTCTCTTGCGTCCGCAGGAAACAGCGGCGGCAGCGCGGGGGTCCCCTGGAGCCCGTTCGGGTGGTGGAGTGGGAGCGCTGCCGCGGCCGCCACCCGCTCTGCCCGGACAAGTGCCTCGACATCTACGACCCGGTGTGCGGAAAGGACGGCCGCTTCTACCCCAACCTGTGCATCATGCAGCGACGAAATTGCGGGTGCGCATACTGCTTCTCTGCTATTCGTAGGACTAAGAAATACCTGGGACCGTGCTATGTAACGATTCATTTCATTTGGTCATCTAGCTGTCATTAGTTGCTGCTCCCTGTGACGTAGGCCGTAGGAGAAGGCGTCGCGCAGGTCGGGCGAGAAACACTCCCATGATGCCATTTACTTGCATAAAAGAGTTACACACCCATGTAACACTGTCGGCGGAGCACGACGGGGCGCTTGGCATGCCTGACGCGCTTTATCGGCGCTAATCTAGCACTGACAAAGAAAGTGCGCGCTGATTGTGCGAGCGGAGCGTGATTAGTGTGACCCAACCGGAGTGGATGCGACGGATGGTAGCTAAACTCTAAACAGACAGGCGTAAAAAAAAAGAGTAAGCTGTCCTCTATAGCGCTTCCTTTTATAAAAGGGTGTGCGCTAGAGGACATCTTACTCCCTTTTTACTCATTTCTGTTTAGAGTGCAGTTAAGTCACATGTAAGAAGTATTGAGCGAAGCAGTGACTTGACGAGATGACACTTATCAGCGGTCGCGAGCTCGCGAAGCTTCTCCCTGTAAAACCTTCCTCCACTTTTCTATTCCTTTGTTTTTTCGCCAAAATTTATATTCGGGTTAAAAAGCCCAGAAACGAGCAATTATGCCATTTAGGTGCGTGCTTTTTAGTATTGACCTCTAATTGCTCCAAACACGTGTCATCTTTCTTTTCCAGGAAGGTCGTCGGAACGCAAACACTGGCTGTCTGCATAGCCAGCGCCAGAGGTGAGCGCTTCTTTCTGCTCTTGTCGCCGAAATTCCTCAAATCGTATACCGGAAGAGTAATAATAATAATTGGTTTTGGGGGAAAGGAAATGGCGCAGTATCTGTCCCATATATCGTCGGACACCTGAACCGCGCCGTAAGGGAAGGGATAAAGGAGGGAGTGAAAGAAGAAAGGAAGAAAGAGGTGCCGTAGTGGAGGGCTCCGGAATAGTTTCGACCACCTGGGAATCTTTAACGTGCACTGAAATCGCACAGCACACGGGCGCCTTAGCGTTTTTCCACCACAAGAACGCAGCCGCCGCGGTCGTGTTCGAACCCGGGAAATCCGGATCAGTAGCCGAGCGCCCTAGCCACTGAGCCACCGCGGCGGGTTAACCCGAAGAGTACGCATCTCTTGTACTCTGTTAACCGGAAGAGTGCACATCTGGGAATTCCGTGGCGTGCCTGCAACGCACAATCTCCCCCCAGAAAGAATTTCAAATCCAATGTCTGACCCTCCGTTTCACTGTCAATCAAATTAGCTGCTTTCTGCAATCGAAATCCGTCATACATTTCAACCACACCCGTGCGGCCGTAGGAATCTTGTTGTACGACAGTAGGAAAAAGTGGTATTGATTCCGCCAGGAAGTATTCCGCAGGAAGCCTTGTCCGACAGCCCTTAAGGATAACAGACTGGATTCCAAGGGAATGGAAGCGTAGCAGGGGGCGGCAGAAAGTTGGGTGGGCGGATGAGATTAAGAAGTTTGGGGGGATAGCTAGAGTGGCCGCAGCTGGCACAGGACAGGGTTAATTGAAGAGATATAGGATAGGCCTTTATCCTGCTGTAGGCGTAGTCAGGCTGATGATGAAGCAAGAAGAGTGGAAAGAGAGATAAACACAGGTTTATTCACAAAGGAAGGCATACGAGAAGGCCTGAATGACGGTTTTCTGGCCTGCTACTTTGCGCTGCGGAAGGGGAGGAGGGGAAGAGATAGGGTTATGATTGCTGACGATGGGGGCAAGAGTGCTAATGGACACATCGCCGCAGCGTAATTCATGGCCCATACAACTTTACACACATACAACGTATATATACGCAGCGTATATACAACTTCAAGAAATAAAGATGCACTATCCGCTCGCGCTGTTCAGCTTTTCACCATTCGCCCCCCTGTGCGCAGAGGCCCGCAAGCTGGACTCGTGCCCCCAGGACTGCTCGGAGCTGTACGAGCCCGTGTGCGGGTCCAACGGCGAGGTGTACCTGAACGAGTGCTTCTTCAAGAAGGAGACCTGCGGGTTCGTATTCACATGCACCTGCGTCACTTGTACGTGCACCTGCGCACAATATGAACGCGCCCGCAGATCACTAGTGTACTCGCTAGGTGCTACTGAACGCTTTTCTTGGAGGCGAAAAAAGACTAACATCCTTGGCAAGTTATCAATTTTTCTCGTGACAACTTTTGGATGCTCTTAAGATCACATGCCTTATCAGATGCTCTACCTTCATCGCAATGCAACATATGCAACATGCATATGATTGCTTCGCCCGCCTCGCTTTCACACTGGCTACAAATCAAGAAAAGGCAAAAGCAGAAAACTGGAACTTTCGTACGCTCTAAACACGAATACGCCTATATGGATCTAAATGGAAAGCTTACTCACTTTTACTCCCACGAAGAAAAGTGCGCTAGATGACGTCTTACTCCCTTTTGTACTCCTTTCTGTTTAGAGTGTAGTGCAGGGCACTAGCGATAAGAGTCTCACTACCGTGCTAGCATATCCTCGTAAGACCCATCACAATGCACATCTGTCGTTCAAGGTGTTAAAAAATCACAGGGACACCTAATTACCTTGCGCGCTAGAATGCGATAACATTAGGGGCTGTTTGTGCTTTTACCAGAAGGGACGTCACTTCCGTTCTGGTGACATTACTTGAAATCTGGTGAAGTCCCTTATGTCCAGCCAATGGGAATTATCGGTTCTGGTGACATCACTTCTTTCCAGCCAATGGGTGAATTTTATGACCGAAGAGGCGGTTTTTCCCCGGTCAGCCTTTTAATGCTATCGCATACAAAAAACGCATCAGTTCTGCAGCCTAAGTGTAACGGAAGTCAGAATACTCAGTGTGCTCACACATGGCGCCCATTTCATAAACTGTATAACGTAGGGGCGCTCTGAGCAGCCTCAGTTCACGTTGGTTGCTTTTTCTAAATCAACTCTCTGCTTCCAACGGTTTCTCGCGAGCAAGCTTCTGGCACTTCACCACGCGAATATGTGTTTGTGCTCCGGTATGTGTTCCATTAAATATACGTCGCACGACGGTATTGCATGCTTCTTGAGTAATAGAGACCCGTTGCACAGAGCATGGAGGAAGGTTACAGGAAAAAAAAAACTTGAATATAAGGCTGCAAAATTTTTGCGAACGGTGATGGCAGCATCCACACTATAGCAGTATATTCCTATTAATGCTGACAAACCGAACTTTTTCTAATATCTGAAGAGGATATGTCGCTGTAGGTGGCGAATCTCTTTCTGCGTTCTTTCTAGCGCGTGGCGTTGGAGAGGTTTCTAATGCATGCACATAATTAGCGAGCTTTTACTAGTTCTGGCTGATAATTATTACCCAGTTTCTTCTTCATGCAACGCATACGGTCCTTACATGGTATACGTACTAACCAGTCGTGCGTTAAACCAAAGTAGCATAACTACGAAAGGGTTTACTCGCCCACTAGTCACCGCCTGGAGCCATTAAGCAGTCACACACACGCTCACACACACTGGCATCTTTAGGTTCAATGTAAGTGTGTATATGGGGGGGGGGGGGGGGGGGGTGGCGAGGTATTATCTCTGGGTGACGCATGCATATCCTCATTTTTTTAGGTTAAAGAAATTCAATGTATGTACGGACGCACTACAACCGCACCAGACAAGCGTTGCCCATAAAACTGCTTCTACCACCCCTCCCATTATAAACGGATGTACGTTCCTTCCTAAATTTTGAGGAAGGCTCACTTTCCTCGATGTTCCCTAACGTTGAGGAAAGTTCATGTTACTCACTTTCCGCGACTTTGAGGAAGCTTCTTCAAGGTTGAATTTCATGTGGTGAGAAAGAGGCTGTGCGGTGGGCCCACGTCTGAACCACGGGGTGGTGCTGGTGGTCGTGCGCAGGAGCAAGGAGCACGTTCAGCTGGTGCCGCTGAACCGGTGCCTGGAGCCTCCCAAGTGCCCCAAGCGATGCCTGCCCATCCTGGACCCCGTGTGCGGATCGGACGGACAACGCTACCTAAACCACTGCCGCATGCAACAGAGAAACTGCGGGTGGGTGGGACATTTTAATTGTGGTCCATGGAGGCTTGTCACTGTGCAGTCACGCCGCAAATATGAGGAGCTTAAAAGTGTCTTACGCAATTACCTGCTCTTTACGCAGGTAACTTTTGTAACAGAGCGCAACTTCATAACGTAACGCAGGTAACTTCGAACGCATTAAGACAGCTCAGCCAATGGCAGCTGCGACGAGCAAATCTTTTGGATTAGCAGGCTACCAATTTTAGGATAGCTGCGCCCGTCGTAACGCCCCCCCCCCCCCCCCCTTCGTTCTTGAGTTGTATCCGATTATAGTCGCCTCATGCGGGCATGGACATCCGGAAGGGGGGGGGGGGGGCGTTAAGACGGGCGCAGCTATCCTAAAATTCTTAGCCTGCTAATGCAAAAACTGCTTTTCCACGTCAAAGGACCTCCTTCCAGCCAATGGCGTCGGCCAATTCCCACGAATCTGCTAGCGTAACATTGCAGGGAGTGGCAGATGAAAGAGGATAGTCACCTCCCTCCATGATCGGGGATAGTATCCCTCTTCCATTGTCACGCCTCTCCCTGCAGTGTCACACTAGCAAATTCGTGATAATTTGCCGACGCCATTGGCTGGAAGGAGGTCCTTTGACGTGGAAAAGCAGCTTCGTTCTTGAGTTGTATCCGACTATATAGTGAAACTCTTCCATGCCGGTAGTCGAGACAAATGTGCCAGTCATGTATGGCGACACTTTATGGAACACATGGTGCGAAGACGAAGGCTTAGGAAGGATATGAAAGGACACCCGTACAGAAGGCCTGTGCAAGCAGTCCTACGTAGTGCTCTCAGCATCACCGAACCCGACGCAACGCAAGCAGAACGCTTCCGAGGAGAGACTAAACACAGAGCATAATTGGGACCATATAATAATCAATCAGCGTTCCTCTCGTGCGTTTTTTATCTGTTTGTTGCGTCCATTTTCGTCGTGAAAATACCCTGATTCTCCTGCAGAACAATCTGACCGTCCCTCCGTAAGAACTATCTAGACTATACCAGACATCTGTACTGGATCAGATTCAACTATCTCTTTCAGTAGCAGCGGAAAATCCATCGTGACAAATATTTTGTCTGATTATCTGCAAGAAAATAGACCGTTTCGGTGCAAACTCTATTCGACTCTGTTTTGCGCACTGCACGATAATTTCAAACGCTTCGGAGTTGTGAAGATTAAAAATTGATGTGACCAACATGTGTACTGCTGGATTGTTTTCCTTTTTAATGCGGTAGCATTAGAACTTTCATGTCGGAAAAACTCGTCCGTCCGTCTGAAGCCTCGGTTGGCAGGAAGACGAAAAGAGGGTGGCGGACGACGGGTAGAGAGTGCAAAAAGGGGAGAGGGAAATCTCTCCGCTTTCGAGGCAGAGGATGAAGAGGAAAGACGAATAGAGAATGAGGGGAGACGAGTGGCGGTTGGGAGAGAGTGGAGATGAAGTGGAGCCGGAGAGCAGCGTGTCACACAGTGAACTATGGGCTGGACCACGCCAACTGCCCGCTCGGTCTGAACCTGTCAACCGCAGCAGCTGCTCTGCACGGGTGGAACACAAATGCTAACGCATACATTATTTCATCAATCGCATTGATCGTCTATAATGTATATGCCATACTAAGATTTCTTTCTTTTCATTTTCAGCCGGAATATCGTCGTCATGCCAAAAAGCTTCTGCTCGTGATCGTCACCTTGTCCTCATTGTTTTCATTTTTGTTTGGTTGCCATTTTACGAGATTCAAATAAACTTTTTCGAGAAAAAAAATTCTTTCAACACTTGTTTTGCTGTTCCTGAAAAAAGCTAGCGAGCGCTCTAGCGTTTGGGAATGCACTTTAGCCAGCGGACAGAACACATAGAGCATATTCATATGCAATACACTGTAGTACCTGCATGCGTAAAAAGCACTAGTAGTTTCGCTCTTGTCCGAAGCTATATGCGCTTTAATTCAGCGCCATCATTGCGGCAGTGTAACGCGGAATTCAACGATAGCTAGTGCACGCCAGAAATTCGGCAGCTGAGACCCAGGTTCAGTCGGGCTTCAACCTCGCGACCTCATGCTCAGCAGTTGTACGCCATAGCCCCCCTCCCCACACACACACACAAATTTGGGGGGAAGGAAAGAGCGCAGTAACTGTCTCACTTGTATTGTGGGCGGACACCTCAGTCGCTTGAGGGAATTGGGAAGAAAGAGAGAAAGAAAGAAAAAAGGAAAGATAGAGAAAAAGAGAAAATGAGCGAAAGAGAAAAGAAAAGAGGAAGAGAGAAAAAAGAAAAATAAAGGAAAAAGAAAAGGAAAGAAAAAGAAAGAAAAAAAGAAAAAGAAAGAAAGGAAAAAAAGAAAGAAAGAATCACATCGCACGGTCGCCCTGAGGCGCGCCAAGTGCAGAAGCCACGCCGGTGAGCAAGGAAAGCAGAACCTCGATTTATTGCAGAAGCTGGGTGCCTTTTATAGGCATGCTTGAAGGGACACTGAGGAGAACTTCAATTTTTTTGTTACCAAAATCTGATAGTTCGGCATTTCATGGCTTTGTTGCCGCTTGTCCGGGAGCGAAAGATGCATTTATTTCAAATAAATTTGGATTCGAAGTTGAAAAAGTTTTTCCCGCCGCTCCGATTCAAACTCGAGAACTCTTATGACGTCACGGAGAACTCATATGACGTCATAGGACGTAGTGACGTCAAACGTGACGTAACGCAGACTCCGTGATTTCTGGAAGCTAGCGGTGCGGTCTAGCAGCTGCCGAAATGAAAGCTACCGCCACCGCACGTTGAAGGCATCTATCAAGGGTCGCTACCGTCTCTTCGTTAACGCTTGCACCGGCGTCTTGCCAGCGTTACGATGGATCCCGTTCCCGAACCCGACGACGAAGTTCTAGCAAAAACTCCGGCCTGCGTTTCAGCGACCTCGGCCCCAGAGAGCGTGCGATGCATTTGAGGGAGCACAGTTAGGTTAGGCGCAGGCGGGTCGTTTCCCCCTTCCGCCGTGAGCAGCCGCTGCAAACTAAAGGTCATAACCCCAGTGCGGGGAGTCGCGAGGAGACAGGACAAGGTCGGCGCGTTGCACCCATCGGAGGCTGGCCAGGGCTTTGGGGCCAACGGATTGTGATTCCTTGAACGGCGCGGTTGCACGGTGCAGCAGGCGGCGTCGAGGACTCCCACGGTTGGAAGAGCCAAGTTATTTATTTATTTTTTTGCCATAAAAAACGGATAGGTGCTCAAGGGCGGTCGCGTTTAAAGTTGACGGCTTGGAACTAAAGCCGACGCACGACGCTTCAACGGCTTCCGCTAGATCCAACGGGTCCACTGGATCGGGCTCTCTCGCCCACTTGCATGTACCTTCAGATGTGTACTGTGAATGGATTAAATTAGCCGAGAGCTCGAAAAGTACAGCTCCGCCCAACTGCCGAAGCTATTGAATTAAGTCACAGCGCGCACCTCGCCACGGAGCCGAATCAGTCTGGCCGGGCCGGCGGCGGCTGGCGCACTCGGCGCGAAATAAGAGACATGCTCCAAGTCTCCCCGCCAGTGCGGTCAGAGTGCGCCGAAGCCGCCGAACGCGTCGGCAGTCAAGCGCAGTTGGAGTACAGAGGGTCTCGCTTTCGCCGACGTGACGTCGTCGTGCAGCGCGCGCGTTACGCCGGAGCATAAACGCGCCTTAACAGGGCCTGTGCTTAACCGCTAACCAACGTATTCGGTGGCGGCATCTATGGGAGCCACTGAGACCCCCCGCCCACTCACTGAATAAAAAAAGACAACCCTGTGACGAGGCTCGGAGTCGAACCAGGGCCTTTGGCATTTCAGGCGGAGGCGCTACCACTCCGCCACGACGGCTCATTTTTTTCTTTATTGCATGGAAGAACTTCTGTAGAAAGGAGGAAACTTCAATCAGACTAGTTCGCGTCTCAAGTTACCGGGCTGCTTAATATGAGCCCCCCATAGCCCTAACTCACCACTGCATCCCCATCAAAACATCAAAATTCAGGGAGGCACACACAAGCATCTAGGCACGGCAGCCAGCTTGGAGGTTCGTCGCGAGCAGCATATACACTCCTCACCAACGCACACTGTTCCCGAAACACAGATTTGGACGATCTTGGTGGCTCGGCATGTCTGTCCATCATACGGCTTTTCCAAAGACTGAATAGTCCCATCAACACAAACACGTCATAAGGCACAACAGAGTTTTTGTCAACAGGCAGAAATCTAATAGTGTAAGGTGTAATTTCAATGTCCTTCTTAAGAGTTCGTTGTAGTATGTCCCAAAAGAACATGGCATCACGGCACAGGATGAAGCAATGATCAATTGTCTCAGGCACGTTACACAGACGACAATTCACATTCCAGGGTACAAACATCCCCTTGTCATTAAGAAATGTCTTGACAGGCAGCGTCGCTGTGTGTAGTTTGAAAAAGAACGTTTTAGCGGCTGCCTGAATGCACATCCGCCTAACACGCTTTAGAACACTGATGTCCAAAGACCCCAGATAAGGCTGCCGATACAATGGTGTAGGGAACAAAGACTCAGTGAGAGCCTGGGTCATCTGCTTTCTCGAGAGGCTATACAGGTAATCTAAAGAGAAGCGCACAGTGAGAAAATTGAAAGTGTCAGCAACCTCCTTAAGAAATCCCCATAAAGTCCCCTCACGAGCCTGCACAGTCGGTGCAAATAAGTAAGGCAAATGAAAACTAAGCCGCCTAATGAGCACAGCTACCAGAAACGGGTCGTTTGCCGATTTGAAAAAGAAAAAACGGGAAACGAGTTGATGCACGAACAGGTGAACAAGGCCCACTCCACCACCCTCTAAGGGAAGGAACAAGTTGTCACGCCTCATCGGCTCCCATTGAGAGCGCCAAACGAATGCTGCAAGTATTCTATGTATTGCTTGCACCTTCCTCCTCGCACAATGCAGGACTTGAAGGACATACGCGAGCTTTGCAAACAAAAAAAATGTTACAGACCTGTGCCCTCGCAAACACTGAGAGTTCCCTACCCATCCAAGCCTCAAGGTGCAACTATCAATAAAGGCGCATCTTTCACTACGTACATCTTCCATGGCCTAACAGAGCTAGGCCATCAAAAATTTTTGTTAACTGCCTTGTACCTTTGTCTCCCGTCCCTAATCAACGATTTCCGTTAAGTAGTTTTAAGTTGGCACAGCCGGGAATGTTTCGCTGGGCGATCGTGCGTAGGCACAAGTGCTCTTTATACTGTGAACTGCCTTGTACGACCACCGACCATCGTGCCATCTAGTTTTTCATCGACCGTGGCGGGGCACGCAAAGCGCATAAATGTGAAGCGCCATAAAAAATCGAAAATCTCCTGGCAGCCTGTGGCACCGCCAAGCATCGGTTAATTTTCTTTGCTTTCAACATTCAGGTTGTCTTTTTCTGCTTTCCTTGTGTGACAGAAGTGCACTATCGGTTTTAAAACAAAACTGACTTCAATATTGAACCGCGCAACCTCCCTTTGTCAGCCTCAGAGAATCGCGACCCCATGTAGGAAGAAAAATTTTTCCAAGGTGGCGTCTCTTGTCCTGTGGCGTCGCCACGCTTGTACTTGCGAGATTGGCCTGTGGCGGCGATACCTGTATTTTGGTTCTTGCTATTTTCTATCTTACAACAGCTTTGTTTTCAGTAAGAGCGGCGTTTTTGTGATCAGGAGCTGGTATTCTATCGATACAAGCCAACTTCAATTTCTCCTCAATGTCCCTTTAACGTGAGGGGAAGGGAGGAAGAGAGATAGCGGCTGCCGCAAAGAAACGAAAGGGTGCGCGCCGGCGACGCGCGCGCAACTCAATTTACTGAATTGCATATGCCACACTTATTCCTTCTTAAAATTTGAAACGCTGCACTGGTCTGCGTTGCCTCGTGGAACGCCTCAGCACTTGTTCGGGGCTCCTTGCGGCTTCCTCTGTTAGTGCTGGTCCTGCCGTAGGCTGAGCTGGAGAAGCGGCGCCGGAAAACCGTTGCGGAGAGTTTGCGCCGTTAAGGCGGATCGGTTGTATACAACCAGGCCGGTCTGTCGTCGTTGGCGGGCTAGCTGCCGAACTTCGCTCGCTCGCATCACCTTCGGGCTGCTGATGCTCCACTGCACCGCCGCATATTGCACGCGAACTTGATCTGCGTGTCGCCGGGCCAGCCCCCCTGTAATTGCCACCGTTACCATCCTGGCACTGGACGACTTCGTGACACGTCCCTGATCCCACTTGTCCCCGTTACCATAATTCCGCACGTAAACATTGGTCTCCGGTAGCAGTGTCCAGTCACCGCGACCCTGCGGTGGCTCTGCAAGAGTAGAAGGGAAACATGAGTCGAGACGGGATCGTATTTGATAACCCAGAAGCATATCTGCTCGGAATTTTCCACTTTTCTGTGGAGTTCTCCGGTAGTTGAACAGTAGTCGCACTAGACTGCCCTCCAACTTCCCGCCTTTCATTTTTCGAAGCCCATCCTGCACCGTTCGAACAACTCTTTCTGCGGCTACATTTGACTGAGGGTGGTACGGCGCGCACTTTAGGTGCACTGTGTTGTTGTTTCGTACAAAGGTAGCAAATTCCTGGCTGGTAAATTGACTGCCGTTGTCAGAGACCAACGTACGTGGCACTCCAAACCTGCCGAAAATAGTACACAGGCAGCTAACTGTGGCTTCAGTGCTGGCTTGGACCAGCGGCATGGCTTCGACCCATTTAGTATGCGTGTCGACCACAACCAGGATCATTTTGCCTGCGATGGGACTGGCAAAATACACGTGGACACGGGACCACTTTTCGTTTGTCGCTGGCCAGTTAACTGGTGGAGCGGCTGTTGGCATCGGCAGGTTCTGAATACAGCTCTGACAAGTAGCTGATATTTGCTCGATGTCCTTATCTAACCCAGGCCACCAGAACAAAGAACGTGCAACTGCTTTCATCGCTGTCGATCCCTGGTGAGTTTCGTGCAGAAGACGCAACACTCTTGTACGAGCTTCCTTTGGTACCACAGGGTCTGTGGCTGTCAAGGCTTGTAGCTCACGTGTTGTCACACCACCTTCGTCCAGTCTTTCTATGGCTAGGACGTATTCTGGCGGTTCATCATCCGATACAGGTTCCGAAGCTCGTTGTGGTAGGTGGCTCAGGGCGTCAGAGTTGAGAATCTGCCTTCCCGGAGTGTACTGCAGCTTGTAGTGGTAGGCTTCGAGGCAGAGTGCCCAGCGTTGAACGCGTGCGGCGGCCATTGTAGGTATCTGGCGATCCGGTCTCAGCAGGCCCAGAAGCGGCTGGTAGTCCTTTACCAGTGTGAACTCTCGCCCTAAAAGGTAGTCAGGAAATTTTCTTACCCCAAATATGAGCGCCAGTGCCTCTCGTTCTAGTTGGAAATAGTTCCGTTCAGCTGGCGTCAATGTTCTAGAACGGAATCCAATTGGCTTATGAACGCTGCCGACTGTGTGGAAAAGAACCGCTCCCACGCCGTGAGGGGACGCGTCACATTCCAATGTCAATTCTTTTTTTGGATCGAAGGGCACAAGAACCTGGGCAGCTTTAAATCTTTGTTTAGTCGCATTAAACGCGGCTTCCTGCGGCTGTTTCCAGTGCCAGCGTGCATTCTTTTCTAAGAGCTGATATAACGGGAAAAGAATGGTAGACATGTTAGGCAGGAACTTAGTCTAGAAAGCCAGCATTTCGAGAAATACACGCAGTTCAGTGACATTACGCGGGCTTGTCGCTTTCACAATGGCCTCGACATTCTTTTCCGTTGGGTGAAGACCATCTCGGTCAATTCGGTGCCCCAGATAAATACAGCCGGTCTGCGCAGTTCGCACTTATCAGTTCTAAGTATCACTCCTCGCTCTCGGAAGCGTTCTAGGACGTTTCTTAACCGCTCGCCGTTATCATTCTTTCTTTCGGAAACCAGCACGTCGTCCAAATAAGCTTGTACGCCCGGCAGCACTTCCAGCACCTCATCCATATCTTTCTCTGGAAAATTGCCGGTGCAGATGCTATTCCGAAAGGTAGCCTGTTAAAACAGAAAAGGCCTTTATGCGTGTTAATCACGCAGACGCTCTTGGCAACTTCGTCGAGTGGTATCTGATTGTATGCATCTCGCAGGTCCAGCATACTAAAACAGTCGCCGACGCTTAAGCGGGCAAACATGTCCTCAATCCTGGGCAATGGATATTGCTCAGTGGCACAGGCCGGGTTCAATGTGGTTTTAAAATCACCGCAGATACGAACTGTGCCGTCCTTCTTTAACACAACTACAACTGTCGTTGCCCCAGTCTGAATGCTGCACTGCCGACAATACGCCTATAGGAACTAGCCTGTCCAACTCCTGCGTCACTTTATTGCGTAGGGCAGGGGCCGCGCCTTACAGAATTTTGGGATGGCCCCTTCCTTTAGGTGCAGACTGGCAGGTGTCCCCTCGATGAGGCCCAAGCCGGCAGAAAAGACATCCTGGTAGTCCTCGAAAATGCTGTTGATGCGGTAGCCGTTTTTGCGGCCTTCGGTAGTTACGTCCTGTGCTGCTACCTGCAAGACTGGAGCGCCTGCGATGTTGAGTAAACTAAGCAAGTCACGCAAACACAGGCTTGGTCCCGCACAATCTAGCACAGTCAGGGGACAGACCACGGACACGCCTTGGTAGCGGACGGGTAACTGAAGTTCTTCCAGGACAGGGAGGCGGCCTACGTAGCAGGACAACTTGAGAGGTTGGATGTTTTCAGACTTGGCCACTGCTTGCGGTACTTGTCATAGAGTTCCCGAGGGATGACGCAAATTGGTGACCCGGTATCTACCTCCATTCCCAATTCCTGGGCGGTTCGCGTCGCCTCAACAAGTCCGTGGCAAGTTCTACCCAAGTGCTGCTTACCCCCATTTTGCTGAGTAGCTCTGTGGAGGTGGAGATTGGAAGCCCGAGGGCTCTCTTTATGCATTTTCTTATGAGGGTGTCTAGTTTGTCCCTCTCCGCCTTCTTTATGTCCAGGAATGGGGTGGCGTAGCAGATTCTGCTCAGAATAAAGGCGTTGACTAGCCTTAGCAGGCTGCCCTATTTGAGTCCTTTCCCTCTGGACGATATTCGTGTAAATATGCCCACCCCCTGGTCGGCGTGCGACGCTATTTTGGCGATGGTGGTGTGGTTTCTGCTTGTTCTCACAATTATCATGCCCAAGATTCTAATCTATTTAACTTGTGGAACCGCCGCGCCGTCCACCACCACTTTAATGTCCCGCGGGGGGGGGGGGGGGGGGTACGGTGTGACCACCAGCAATTCTGATTTGTGGCGAGCAGCTGAGTCCCTTGCTTCTAGCGTGAGCGGCAATGATGTCAACCGCGGCCTGCAGGTTGCTCTCTATTTCGGCATCGCTGCTTTCCTTAATCCAGACATAGACTACTGATCCGGAGTTCCCGGGTTCGAACCCGACCGCGGCGGCTGCGTTTTTATGGAGGAAAAACGCTAAGGCGCCCGTGTGCTGTGCGATGTCAGTGCACGTTAAAGCTCCCCAGGTGGTCGAAATTATTCCGGAGCCCTCCACTACGGCACCTAATTCTTCCTTTCTTCTTTCACTCCCTCTCTTATCCCTTCCCTTACGGCGCTGTTCAGGTGTCCAACGATATATGAGACAGATACTGCGCCATTTCCTTTCCCCAAAAAAACCAATTATTATTATTACGTCGTCGGCGTATATGCTGACTTTTAGTCGTCCATGTACAAGACCTACTTCTGCGATGACAGCGCCAATCAGGTGATAGCGGCCGGCCTGTTCATTTCTGCTAAACGATGCGCAATCCGCACCAATATCAACATCAGTTAAAATGGCGGCGCCGAATGTGTTGGGTCATTCTCCGTTTTCTCGAACCGGCGTAGAAATGAACAATTTCTGCCCTCCTAGTTTAAGCGACGTTGTCCCAGACTGGATGACTGCCGAGCATTCAACAGGGGTAAGTGTGCGTAAAGAGTCAGTTGGCCTAGGTGAAGAGTTCTCGTATCTGTATGTGCAGACTGACCAAGCATCGGTGCTCGTTAAAATGTGCGCTTTGTCACTTCCTTTCGAAGTTTTAAACCATTGCCCATCTTCGCTTTCACAAGGTCTATGAATGTGCTCTTCTTATTTCTTACAGACAACAATTTTAGCTGTGGAGTTTGACGGTGGTGTCGTGATCGGAGCGGATTCCCGGACGAGCACAGGGTATGCGTGGTTCCGGAACGCTCTTATTTTGCTGATCGAACTTATTTATTTCGCATCTGTTACAAGCTACTTTTGTTGAGGTGCCGAAGTTTCGTTTTGTTCATTTTATGCGCATGGCGCTCTTGTTGCACTTATCGCTTTAACCAGGCAACACACAGATCAGCGCGAGAAGTGCACACTCACGTTGCTGTGGTGGAGAGAAGCAGTGCCAAGTTGCTTATTTTCTAAGCGCGAACGCTCTAACGGCTTTAACAAGCCGGTGAAGCTTTTCTGTGTATACTAGTTTGGCCTTCGAAAGACACTCGGGACGTTCAGGCCCACAATTCACGATTCAGCTTTATATGTAGACAGAAAACCGTGTTCTGTCAATGTCACTGGTAGCAGTTGCCTCACTGTGGCCCCTCAGTGGATTGATCATTTTGAATATGTTCAGCTCATATGCATATTAGAGAGGTGTGTTTGGAGAGAGGGCTACCTTCATGGTTGCACCTGCCATAATCTGTGTTCTTTAACCCATTTGCTTTTGCTGTTTTATCGCCTGTTAAGTATACCTTCGCGGTGCTAATGTGTCTTGTGCAGTGCTTACGTGGCCAATCGAGTCTCGGACAAGCTGACACGTGTCACAGACCGCATCTACTGCTGCCGCTCAGGTTCTGCATCAGACACGCAGGCTATTGCTGACATTGTCGCTTACCATGTCGGGTTCTACGAGTGAGTCATGACCTCCCACTTCTACAACTCACTCCTCGTAGTTTCAGTAGTGCAAGTGCAAAGGGAACCATACAGAATTTACTCATACTGGCTAGTGACCTCCCATCCTCCACTGGTGTCGTGCTGTGTGCTAAAGGTTCCAGGATAACTGCAGCAAAATTTAAAGAGAATGGTGGTTTTTCGGAAGGCTTTCTGAAAGATGAAATTAAGGACAGTGCAGGAAGATATGAAAAGGAAAATGATAGGAGTGATGTTAAGAGACAGGGAGGGAGCGAAATGGGTAAGGGAACAAAAATAGGTAAATCGTATCCTTGCTGAAGTCAAGAAGAGGAAATGGACATGGGCAGGACGTT
>NC_135498.1:51163980-51192775 GCF_052857255.1 Amblyomma americanum
GGTCACTCGTGTTATCCGGGCTAGCTTGGAAGAGGGGGAGCAAGAGGTACGGAAGGATATATATTGGTGATGAGAGAAGGAAAGAGCGCAGTAATTAGGGACACACGAGCTGCGCCGTGAGGCAGTGAAAGGAAGGAAGAGAGAGGAAAGAGGCGCCGTGGTGGAGGGTTCCTGATTAATTTCAACCCCCCTGAGGTTCACCGCCAAGCAATGAGGTCGCGCAGCACGCGGTCGCCTTTTGCATGCGTTCCGCCTCCATCGAAATAACAGCGGAATAAGAATACACAGTGCGTGCGGTTCTATGCGTGCTCCCTTAAGAGGAAAAGTCAATGACAGGCGAAGTAAGCAGTTATCAATTGCAAGAGCATTCAGTGTAAACGTATTCAGTAGCTGCATCCAGAGTTTAGCTGCTGTCTGGATATTTTGCTTTTAAAAAGCGAAAGCTTTTCCTACTCCCCTCCGTAGCTTCATCGCCGTGTGCACGAGTTTGACCTTAAACCGAGGAGAAACCACGTGACGACTATGACGTCACTCAGCGGCCGCCGAAACCGAGCGCTCGCCTCTGCCTAGTCACGTGACAACCATGACGTCACTTAACCGCAGCTACGCCGGAGCCGTGCGCTCGCTCTGTCTAGATAGCCTCCGCTGCCTCCCAGGCGGTGCCATTGTATTGCAACAGCTCTCGACAATTTAACTGCAGCAGTCGTCATGGATGATCCAGGCCTCGTGAACTGTCTGCGTCTCAGAGGTTGCGAAGTTAAGCCTGGTAAACCTTGACTAAACGTCAGTCATTACCACCAAGCAACAACCAAGTCTAGCCAAGCTTTACTAGGCTTAACTTTCAAGCTTTCGCTTTGGTTACATAGGTTCAGCCGCGTTAAACCTTTGCCTGATTTTTTTTCTTCCAGCCACAGGACGCCATCAGCCTATCGTAAAGCATTGCTAAAACTGGGCGCTATAGGCAGCACAAACCGCGCTTAAAATCAGGGGCGTGGCTTCAATATTGTCGTCCTGTTCGAGAAACGTCAAAGACTTCCTTATCCTGCACAATCACTTCGAAGAAGGCGTAACCGATTTTAATCAAAAGCAGTTATCGCTTTCCTTTCTTGTGTACGCGTGCATACACCCGGGCGGATTTTGCAAGTATCTCGAAAAAAGAAAAAAAAAACCGCTTAGTTGTCGGCTGCTCGCAGAAGAAATACTCCGGAGAAAACGCGTATTTCAACACCGCAGACGATCGAGCTGTCTCTTCTCGGACAAGCACCTGATGGAAGACAACGAAACGGCAAGAAGGATGACGCAATAATTTGCGCGCGTTGCGAGACCCACGCAGCTGCGAGCAGTTGCGCCTTCCGTCTTACACAGCGGCGGGCGTGTTCGAAAAAAAAGTCGGCGAAACAACCTCTCGCAAGCTTAGCCACTGAGATCAAAAGAACAGAGAAAAGAATAGAAGAGAGGGCACATAGAAACGAAAGCCCGCGGGTGCCAACCCCACGTCGGTTACACTTTGTTGAACCACCCAGCTATACAGCTCGTCGTTTCCTTGGAAAACTGTTTGCTTTCTTCACGCCACCTAGGAATCCGTGCCTCGCGACGCGAGTTTTCTAGCGCTCGGGGGCGTCTCTTTCGCAACTGCAAAGTTTTTTTAAAATCGCGTACATTCCGTTCCCGCTCGAGCCTTGGTGGCGGCGGAGGTTTTAATAATACCCTCCTTCTTCTAATTCTTTCTAAGCGTAATTTCTACTGCGTCGGCAAACCTTAGCAACGGGAATATTACAGCGCTCAACACCTCGGCGCTTAAAAATTTATCGCTCAACTTTAAATACGGCTACGGGCCTGTCGAGCGCGCCAGGCGTTCGCCCCACGCTGGGACGCAGGACGCGTGTTTATTGAAGCCCCGAGAGTGAAACAAAAAGAAATAGAGAGAGATGGAAGGGGGGGAGGGGGGGGGGGGGACAGAAGCCGTAAAACCTTGGGCGTTTTTTTTTTACGCCTTGATTTTACCGCCCTGCCGACGGGTAGAAACCATTCGGACCAACGTTCGCTTTTTTTATTATACCTTTATTATACCCCGCTCATCGTTGCGCGATTCTGGCTCAAAGCGATAAAGCTAAGGAGGAGAATGAGGGCGGGGGGGGGGGGGGGGGACAAACGCGCATGCGTCATTCCCGAGATTCTTCAGACCGGAAACGAGCGGGTGGCGGCCCCCCCAGACGTGGCTCCGTTTGCTCGGCGGAATGCTGACGTCCGCGGCTTCTCTGTCGGCGCACGGCCCTGCGGAAGTGCTTTCCCTCAAAGCACGAACGGAGGAAGCACGTACAAACGCTCGAGAGCTACGCAACAAACCGCGCGAAAAGTGATGAAATCGGAGAAAGAAACATACCTCCGCGTACCGCCGCCCCCCCGCGCTTTATACCGACTCGCTGCCTGTTGGCTGGTGCACACACGGCGCCGGCCTCCAGAACACGCGAAGCCAGCCGGCTGGGAGGGGGGGGGCGCCGTCATATTCGCCCGGAATTCGGGCACCGCGCGCACACAAACACACAGGCATAGATAAATCCACGGGAGCGTATAGCAAAGGGAGGCGATGGTGCCGCCGGGGCACAGCGGAGGAGGAGGAGGGGGGTGGGGTAGAAAGAAGGGGGGGGGGGGGGGCATAAAGCCCCGAGTTCCGTGCCTCGCTGGGAAGCGCCGGGATTTTTCGGAACAACGGGGGGCAGCAGCGCGTTCCTCGGCAACCCGGCTTTGTCCCTACCTACCCCTCTCTCTTCACGCTCCCAACCTTTCCCGCTTCCGTTCGCGTATGTACACCCTCCCTGTAGCATGCGCGGAGCAGGCTCGTTGCGAAAGACTCCGGCGCATCTCTCCCGTAGGCTACGCACCATCGCGCTATTCTGCCGTACACATTCTTTGCCCCGCGCTACGACCGTGGCCCGGTCGTATAGCACGGTAGTAACGCTATGCAGGTGACGGGTCAGGGAACGAGAACGTCGCGCCACCCGTGGCTATGGCGGATAGCTGTATGCCAGGCTGGGGAATCTGCGACAGCGCTATGTACCGGGCGTGCCGATCGTTCTCAATGCCGCCGCGCACGCGTATAGGCAGAGCTTTTGCGTGTAGGCAGGACTTGGAAAAGCTCTGCCCGAGTACGATGGCTATCGCTCCCTCAGCGCGGCGGTAACAGGTTCTCAAGTTAATTGGCACCGTACTGCTTTCAGCGCCACAAGAACGACCCCTTTACTCCTAGACGACCCCCCTCCCTCTCCATTTCACACTCTTACCCAATAAACGCCCTTATTTCTTAAGGCGCCCGTAAGGAAAAAGTTATGGGCGTCGGCGTCAAATCAGTTTCTCTCTTTTTTTCCGGTGGTCGATGTAAGAGTTTAGATCGAGCCCCACTGAAGGCGGTGATGCTACTTCGCGGGAGCACCAGATGCCGCCAGCAGTGCAGCTGGACAAGTGCGTGAAGCTTCAGGCGAAAACAAGACGCTCGCTCTGCCACGCAAGCATGCACACAAGCCGACAAGCACGCCACGAGAGCCAAGCAATACAGGCCGCATTTCTGCGGCTGCACGGATAACGAGTACCGCGCTAATCCCTTCCTCCGGAGGTGCACTCGGACGCGGAGCAGACATATATACGGAGCCCGACTCCCGCGCAGCTGGAGCACGGCTGCCACTAATTCCCACTGCGCGCGGGTTGAGATTGCCGGCGGCGCAACTGCGCCTGCTCGCAACAGTTTCGTTTCTGGTTAGTACCGGGGCCTAAGCGCGCGGTACAAAGTGCGTACAACGGATGGCAGCTTATGCGCGCGTGCGGCGTGGCCGCCGCTCAGCCTTCTTAAGACGCAGCGAGACGAACACCACCTACGTCTAGAAATGCCGCACAGAGTCCCGCACACGCTCACTGCGGGGAAGTACTACTCTCAGTATCTTAACATCGCCCTTCCTTTCCTTAGGCTGCAGGGCGTCGCATTAGCGCGAAATGCCTCTTCGGCGCGCGCTGCTCGCCACGGATTGTGCCCGCCCTCTGCGGCACTGTCCTTTTGCCTCCCTGCGGGCGCCAGCTCCGGGCCCGGTGAGAGACGAGACCCGAGCGGGCGAGGAATTCCCCCGCTGCTTGCCGCTGCATTTAATTTTTTTTTACCCATTTCCCTGCCGTGCTCTGTTCTATGTGTAAACTGGCGGGAGGCAGACAAAAATCGCGGACGGCTGTAAGCGGGACGGCGTTGGAACGGCGGTGAACGGGCGCTGATGAGGACCAAGGACGAAGCCGTGCGCGGCAAGAAAATTACTGCTACAAAAAAAGAAAAGAAAAACAGCGACGCAACGACGCGCGCGGCCAAGAAAGAGTCCGCTGAGCGGGCGTTTCGTAAGTGTTAAAAAGCTGCACCAGACCAGGCGAGGGACGGCACAAATGACAGCGTTTATACTGTACCCTTTGTGAGCGCTGATAAAAGTGTATTCTCATGTCTGGCTGTTCGCATGAACGTCGATAAAAAAAAAACGATTGCAGTTAAATAGGTCCAACAGCGGCGATCGTCGGCGATGAAGGCCTGCCAGACGTTGCTGCGTTTCTTGAGAGCGTTGGGGCCTGAACGATAGGCTGACTTTGCAGCAGGCTCACTGCACACTGATTTCGATTTCCTCCAACTCCCTTTCCCGGTTTAACTTTTTTGTGTCCCCTAATCCTTTTACCCCAGTGCAGGGTAGCAAACCAGTTTCTTCTCCTGGTTAACCTCCCCGCCTTTACTTTTGTGTCCCTTTTCCTCCTCCTAAGCGGCAAAATTACAAAATATATCTAAGAGAAACACCAGCGACATGGGAGTTGTTAAGCCGCGAGGAGCAGGAAGCATATCTAGACAACGCAACCAACTCGGAAGGATGCTCAGAGCGCCCGTATTGCTACGCAATGCTTTTAAAGGCGCACGTACGCGAAAAACACAGTGAGTACTTTCTTAGGACTGCCGCATTTTTGAAAAAGAGCCCTTAGACAAACAGCGCGCATTATAATGTGCACGAACGTCGCCGTGAGGTGCGTCTGCTTTCCTGCACAGTTTCAATACAATTATGCGCGCTTTCGTCGTCATTTTTCGTACAAACACAGCCTGACGAACAGCCTCGGCCCACACCGCTAGCTGGAAGATGCGGCTCCAGGTGACGCGATGTCAGCGACGAGCGAGCAGTTCCCGAAGAGATAAGGCATACTAGCAGCAAAATCCGGGACCTCAACGGGGAGGGAGCCATCACGTGCAACAAAAATCAAACAGTGGAGTGTCTTTGCACCTCCCTTCACTCCCTTTTGATATTATCCCTTATAAAAATGGTCTATAGACTTTTAATTGACTGCATGCCTCCCTATAGTTATTTCATTTGTCTATTCATAGTGTATGGAAAAAAAAAGTCTACAAAAAGTGTATGGCCACAAACATACAGACTGTCTGTAAGATTTGCATTTCCTGTAGACTAGTTTATAGGATTTGTCTATACAAAGTCTATAGACTTTATAAACAAAAGCCTACGGACATTGGACAGTGTATAGACCGTTTAAAGAAATTTTTATTCGGGATGCCACATTACGACCTTTTGGTTTAAGTAAACACAGCAAATTTAACGAGAAAAAATCATCCGACCAACCGCCAGGAACACTTCACCGATGAACCAAACGACAGAAAAGAATCTTGCAGAGGAAGGCCTTAGATGAGACAAAAAAAAAAAGGGGGGGGGGGGGGGGGGGGGGGGGGACAACATTCGCGGCGATAACTTCTGCGCACTACGGGAGACCGCAGCAGCAGCACCGTGGCAACGCTCTCTCGACCTCCTCAACCCGGTATACCTGCTCCATCGAGATCAGGCACCCCGCGCGTGCGATCGAAGCGACACACGCACGCCGAGATATATCGACGCAATAGCGTCGTCGCACGCTACCTACAACGTGAGGACGGGCCCTGCATGCATAGCCAGCCAGCGCGGGCTGGGAACGGAAGACGCGCATAAAGAAGAGTGAGGGCCGTCGTCGGCGACGACGGGGAAAACGTCTTCCGGGCGGACGTTCCCTCCCCGGAAAGGAAAGAACGCCTCGGAACGGATGGCGTAAAGCAGGTAAGGCAGGCAGGATCGTTCTCCGCCCGCTCGCAGCGTACACATCGTTACGGCTTCGTGAGAACAGCGCACCGTCATATATCCCGCGCATAACGGAAGAAGAGAGGGGTGCGCGAACGACTGAGGAGAAGACGAAAAAAAATTAAACAGCATGAAAACGAGACGAACCAAAATAGCGAAGACGCTTACAAACAGATGAGAGACGACGAGACATCTTCCTTCCTATATATAGGACCGCGAGCTCGCGATCACGGCCGGCTAGCCAGAAGTCGCTGCATATATAAGCGACGTTCCATAACTTCGCAGTATACGGGCAGAACGCCGCGCGCCATACATCACGGTAGCGTTGTTCACACTGCCGTTCACACCTGCGGCAGCCCGTCGCAACTGCGGCGAAAGGGGGAGATGACGCATGCGCAGAGCGCGCCCTCGAACACGCCGACGTCGATTATGCGTCCCGCGAGGCACGAGAGGGAGGCGCGATGTTAAATTTAATAGATGGATGCGAGGTGATGCACAGGCGCTATACAGCAGGTAGACGAATGGCGTGTTGAAACGGCGCGGAGGTCAACGAGGCTGCAGCAGCAAAACGGCCGCGCAGGTGCGCGCGTGTGCCAGGCGCTGCCGCCGGAGAGCTACAGCTCAATGGCTTTACAACGCGTTTGCAAATGCGCTCTCTCAAAGAAAATAACCCACGCTCGAAAAAAAAAACGGATGAAACGATCGCCTATTGCACCACGGTCGAGACGCGTCGATATCTTAGAAGCACGTTTTTTCTTTTTCCCTCCAGCGACGCAGTTACGATGTTTGAATGATTCGTATAAGCGCTACAGCACAGACGTGGAGGAAATACGAAATTGAAAGCAATAAGTTCTGGAGCACTGCGGATGTCTAACAGGCGATTTTCCACTCGTTTCATGCGACCGATACGCACGACGTCCAACAGGCCGTATACGCTATGCAAACACCTGCCACAAGGAGAAAATACGCTGCATGGCGCCTTCTTTCCACTCCGCATACCATACATTCGACACGGTTTCAGCGATTGCA
Source organism: Amblyomma americanum (assembly GCF_052857255.1). Taxonomy (NCBI): domain Eukaryota; kingdom Metazoa; phylum Arthropoda; class Arachnida; order Ixodida; family Ixodidae; genus Amblyomma; species Amblyomma americanum. The sequence goes on from NC_135498.1 coordinate 51,171,132, forward strand.
TCGCCGGACGGAGTTTGTGCCCTTTATAGGTACGCTATGTGCAATAGAGTGCGTAGCTCGTGTAACCCTCCAATTCAGGCATATATGAAAGCTGGCGACAAAATCTTCGTTTTTTTTCTCTCTCTCTCTCTTATCCAAGGCAGTCGTTCCGGGCGCCAAAACGGCTTAGCGAGGAAAAAAAATAGCGACACCCGAAGGCGAATTTTTGCGTTTTATTTCATCTTTTCTATCTCGCTCTCTTCAGTCCCGTCGCGGTTGGTCGCATTCGCGCCGCAAGTGCCAGACCATTTTCCCCAGCGGAGACATAACACGCGCCATCGAGGCCCCATATAATGATCGCGATCGGTCGACGAGACGACGAGTCCACCCGTACGCGTGCACCGCAAAGCTCGCTCCTGATCGCTTGCGTCAGAACGAAGTACGGGTATACGGCGGAGCAAAGAAAGAGAGACAGAAAGAACAAGGAATAAAAAAAAAAAAAGGCGCGAACAGACCCAACGTTGTCAGGAGGGTCTCGCAAAACAGCCTGCATGTGGAGGCATATATGCGCACTGCCGCTACAGCGTATAGGTGCAAACTGCTTTCGAGCGATTTGAAACACCCGTTTCGCGCGCATTCGCGTGTCTACGAGTCTGCCCGCAGTCGCGATGGAGTCGGGTGTCGATATTTTTATAGTCTAGGCCGCCTCTCGATCGGTGACATTTTTCTTTTACTTTTTAAATTCCTATACGCTTTCGCTAGCAGCAGTGAGGAAACGCGCGTCCAAGGTAGTACGCGCATAGAACGTCACTGTGAAACGAAGATTCGTGAATAAATTCGACACAAGCCGCTCGAACTAACGCCTCATTTATGCAAGCACGAAATCAAAAAGAGAATTGCGTTAAAAATTTACTCGCCTAGAGGCCCCTGGCAATGTCAGTGCACGTTAAAGAACCTCAGGTGGTCGAAATTATCCGGAGCCCTCTACTGCGGAGTCCCTCATTGCCTGAGTCGCTTCGTTAGGTTAAACATGCATAAATCAACTAACCATAGTTTGAGAATACTAATTAAATAGTCACGTGTAGAGAAAAAAAATTAAAACCGAGCAAGTTTTCCTGGGTTTTCTATTTCTAGAGCGTTAGCTCGTAAGGCTATATCCAAGATAAGCGGAACAAATATGACGTCGAGCTGATAGGTTAGCATTAGAGAAAATCACACTCATTCGCTTAAAGGGCAAAATGAAGAGGTTTTAGAGTTCGATGAGTTTAAAAGGGCCGAATGTGTGAAACGTGCAGCTAAAGCATGCGAAATCGTTTTGCCCTAGCATTTGAAATGGCGATGTAATCGCCGGATAAAGCGGCGACAGCGCTGACGGTTCTCTGCAGTGGACAGCGATGAGCAGAGGCCCCATTAATGACGTCACAGACGACAGCACTACGTTTCCAGCGAAAAAACAGTTGTTTCATGGAAGAAAACCAACGCCATCAAAGATGAATCTCACAAAGCATTGTTTACGCACAGCAGCATGCAGGCGAAGGCAGCAGACATATGAAGTCTCAGCAACAATGACGTCACAACGAGTGTCCTCGCAGTTCCCTTAAGCAGAGAGGAGAAGCCTGAACATCGCCGCGGTTTTAATCGACGAATACGTCGCCATTTTAAATGCTAGTGTAAAAATACTCTGCATGCTTTACCAAGAAGCTCCGTAGGTTCGAATTCTTCAATAACATCGAATGCTCGGAAAACCATTTCAGCTTCTATTTAATACACAGCACCAAAAAAACACACAAATGCACACCGCAGCGGACGATGCGGTTAATTAATTTGCTCAGCAGGTGGATTCCGTTCCGATTTTCAAGAGCAGTGCACCCCGTGCGTATTGAAAACACGCGAGCACTGGGCAACAATGTGAGGAATTCGCGAGGCGAAAGTAATAGTTTAGTAAATGGAGCGACAAATGTTCACCACGCAGCAAGCGAGATTGCTACACTCCGCAATGAGAAAAAAGGCGGGTAACTATCGCAAACAAAGACCGTCGAGATCGAAAGGCACGAAGGTTTCCGAGAAAAAAAAAAGAGAGAGAGACGCGTCCACGTCATTTGTGGCGCACTTTCATCAGATGTACTGTGTGTCTGCTGAGCTGTTGCTAGACTTTGTCGACGAAAACAAGCCGCCAAAATCCCGAGAGAGCACCGCTGTAACGGGAGTGTATAGAAACGCTTTAAAACTCAACGAAACAAAATAAAATACAACGAAAAAAAAATTGAAATAATAAGCGGTGTTCTTCGCGCTTTCAGCATTACACTGCTCCTCTGGGAATGACGAAAACTGAAAAAGACCCCCGCCCCCGAAACCCCGGCGGGCGGGCGGCAAACTGCGCAGCAACAATTTCTTCGCCCGCCAAATGGCCACCCCGATGCAAGGAGGAGGAAGCGTGGAAGCTTTCCACAGCGACGCGGTGATTCGGGCGTTTCTGGTGGTGGTAGTGGTTTTATTAAAAATAATAGTAAAAAGGAAGGAAAAGATTTTTGCTAGCCCCGGCATCTGCCATTCTTCACTGCCGTTTCGCGCGCGGCGATTTCCAGGAGCCGGGGCACATTGCTCTGACTTCAATCGTTGCGAGAGACTGCCTGTGTACGTGTTAAAATGGACAGAAAGGGAGAGAAAGTGAAAAGAAGGAGGACGGAAGGAGAAGATGCGACGACGTGACGACAACAGCAAGGCGCGCGCAATGTGTGGGTGAGGGGGCTTCAACACGGCGTAAGACGGCAGCGAAGATGTCGTCTTTTTTCTTTTTTTTTTTCACGCGAGAAAGCAGCAGCAGTGCCAAAGGCAGAGCGAGCAGCGGTCGTGGGCGGTCGATATAGCTGCGCGCCCTAGGCGCGCTGCTAGCTGTGAGCGCCTTCATTATGGACGTGCGCAGCATGCCTCTCTTCCGTTCCGCGGCTCCCAAACAGCGCGCGCGAGCAGGCAGGAAAGGGTTGATATAGCTGTTCCGCTTTCTTTCTTTTTTCTTCTTTTTCTCATCTTTTTTTCCCCGTCCCGTCCTCCAAATCTGCCGCGGCGTACGACTTCCTCCGGCGTTAACGAACGCTAAAACGCGCGACGGAAATGAGCCGGCCACGCGCGGTGTAGCGAGGCACATTTTTTTTTCTTCAAAAGATTTAAAAAAAAAAATGAAACCAGAGCTGAACGAGGCGATGTACGCGCTAATACTGTTCGTTACTTAAAACCTCTTTTTTTTTTTTCTCAAGGTGTCTCCGATCGTCTTGGCCATCTTCTTCAGGGCGAACTTCATCCCGGCTGATGATAGCGAACGACACGCGCCGTGGGAATTGAAATAAAAATGACATAAAAGAAGAAGGTCGGCGGGCGACTCCGATGGGAAACCAGGCCACGCTTCGAATTTTTCTCGTTCGCCAACTGCAACACAGATGAAGAAAATCTGTCAGCGCCATCCGGAAAGCGTGCAGGGCGCATTACGTCGAAGCCAAAAGCAGCCGGTTTATATCCCTCTTTTTCTTCAAATCAACTCCTCTCCGTTTTCTCAAAAGTGGCCTCAGTACCGAGATTTGTTTCCTCGGCCAGGGTGTCCGATATGCAAACACGAGGACATTGAAGCCGACATTCATCACTTACTGTGGGACTGCCCAGCTCTCTAGCCTACAAGGATCCGGCACCTGATGGTATAGCGGGTCTTTCACCAAGCAACCCTTCTTCATACATTGCCTGGACGCAGGGGACCGTACCATCGTTCTCTATTGGACTTCATAAAATCACCTAGCCCTATTTCCATTCATTAATTCACTTAAACATATTTCATCACACCTTCACCCATTATTGATGCCCTGCGGCAATAAATTTCGCTTTAAAAAAAAAAGCTCCTCTCCGTTTGAGTCCGGGTAGATTGTATATAAGCGATGCTAAGGAATGAATAATTTTATCGCCACAAAACTTGTTGCCGACGAGGGAATGATTGTGGATGACATCCACCAGAACGCATCCATGCAGCTGAGGACAGATGTACTACAAACCAACCTTCTTAAATCTTCGTATCCACGCCGCCGGGTGGCTCAGTGGCTATGGTGCTCGGCTGCTGACCCGAAAGACGCGGGTTCGACCCCGGCCGCGACGGTCGGATTTTGATGGAGGCGAAATTCTAGGGGTTCGTGTACTGTGCGATGTCAGCACGCGTTAAAGAACCCCAGGTGGTCGAAATCTTCGGAGACCTTCACTACGGCGTCCCTCATAGCCTGAGCCGCTTTTGGACGTTAAACCCCCATAAACCATTAACCATAAATGTTCGTATCCTGGTGGAGAATTTAGCCTAGTCCGGGGAATCGAGCCCGAGATCAGACAGGACGATATCAAGGTGAACGATAATTCTAGCCCCAAAGCGATGTCAGTTTCATGCATTTTGTGAAAATGCAATAATGTGAGGTTAGTTTACGGAGTCTTTCATTCTATAAGGACGCTGTACGACGCCACTAACGCATCTCGATGGGCTCTGACCCCTCACAACGCAGGCGTAGAGATCCCCCAACATGCTCTTTTAATACATGACGCAGAGATCAAGGCATAGCTAGAAGGCTCAATGGATGTAGCGTTCTCCTGCTAAGCACGACTTTAAGAATACGACCGCGGGCGCGGCGACCGCATTTAGACAGTATATTTTTCGCTAATATATAAGAAGACCCGTGTGCGAAGATTCCGGGCAAAGAGCCGCAGCTGATGGAAACCGGTCCGGAGCTCTCCACCGTAATGCGTGCCTCACAGCTCCTGAGTGCCGCCGTGGGAAGCAAAAATTACCACGTTCCACACCATACCGACACACAGACTCGCTCGGGGTATTTGCTGCCCTGGGCTCCCTCCCGCCTTTCAAAACCACGGGCCCCAGCACCGCTTTTGTGTGTCTGCGTCGCCACGACGGCTACACCTACGTCCTTCACATCGGTCGGGTGGTTGCAGCCCTTTAGGCACCAAAGTGGATAACGCCGGCGAACCGGTCGGAAGCGGCCGTGCCGCGCTACATCCGACGTCCATTAGCGGAGCGCGCTTCCACCGAGGCTAGAAGAAGCAGAGACCAGACAGAGAGACGCTGGAGGAGGAAGATGGGTAGAAGGTCCCCGCAGGTGCTGTGTGCAGTGAAGCGCACTGCTGAGAGCAGGCGTCCTTCCCCACCACCCCCTAAGAAAACGAATGGGGGAGGCAGGGGCATGAAAGGAGAGGGAAGGGGGAAGAAAGAGGTGTGCAGGCCAGAAGCAGCAAGATGAGGCAGGAGGGAACACCGGAAAGATCTTTGCCCCGAGAGCACGACTCACACACACCGCTCCCTACCCCGCCCACCCCAGAAGCCCGTCCGCCCCTATTGGTCTCCCGACTTGGGGAGCAAAGGAGCGGGTGGCGCTGACCGCGACGACCTCTCTGCCCCCGGTGCTGGAAGCTGCGTCGACAAAGCACACGTATACGGGAAGGGACTGGGCGTACGCGTGTGCTGAGCAAGGGCGGAGAGGAACGGGCAGTGGCAGAGAACGCGCAAGATTAACGAACGAGGAGAGAGCGGCCGTGAGTGCTCTTACTACGGCGCAGCATCTATGTCCAGCAGGACGCGACGTGCGCTATATATACGGGCCGTCCGGACGGCCGTAAAACAGCGTGTAACAGCGGTCGGGCCATCCCCGCAACAGGTTGGGCATATAAGCACTACAGCGGCACAGCCCTGTCGTGAGTCACCCATTAGGAGAAGCGCTCCTGCTTCTCGCCAGTGGTGGTGGTGGTAATGGTGGTGGATGTGGCAACGGTAACGCTTGCTGGTTTGGCCCTGCAAAGCTCCTGGTGTCTGCCGTGTGTTGTTTATAAGTGCGCCTGCATGGATGGTTAGGCCAAGTAAACTCAGTGCACAATACGAAGAGAGCAAGGTGGATTACGCAACCAACACGAGTTGACGTCTGAGATTAAATCGAGGAGACGAAGCAGGCGTGGGCAGGCCTGAATGCAGTGTGGAGAAGAGATTGCCGATGTTCCCTCGAAGTAACGGAGTCGATTCAGCGAGAAGGTACAAATGCAGCGGGGGGGGGGGCGGCAGGGAGACTGATGAGCACAAGAGATTAGGGAATTTGTGGGACTCGGCTGCCCGCGGTTGGCGAAGGACGGGGATATAGACCAATAACAGATGCCGTTTTCCCAAAGTGGACGTAGCTAGGCTGAGGCTCCTGCAGCTGATGACGCCACGACGTGAGGCCCCATGCACATTTCTGCACAAGAGCACACCCCTAAGGAGAATACGTATCCAGTAATGCCTCACGGCAAAGCTGTGGGTAGCAGCCATGAGCAATCGCAGAAACGCCATTAGTTCCTGTTTCTTTCACCAGATGGCGCAAGTGGACAAGAGGACTCTGACTGTCTTCAAACGTTTGGATATCGAGCCCAAAGAACAATAATAGAATGACAACGACCAGGCCATTAAACTGTAGAGCAAGAGAAATGCTGCGCTTTACTGAGGCTCAGCTGTTTCAAGGCCATACTTCTGATTGTGATGATGACGCAATCGAATGACGCAAGGGCAGCTTTGTCTAAACAGCGCAATGGCACAATTACTCATCACACGAGGTGGGGTCGAAGACCCACTTCCCAAGCAATTCACCTCGCAGAAGACGAGCAACAGGGGAGGGAAAATCTAGGAGCCATGGTTTCATCGGTGGGTACCCGGCGGCACTGAGGATCAAGAGCACATTTCTAACTTATACGCAAAGCTGAATATGTCAATTCGTTGCACACACCAGGCCTCGAGCACCCCGTCACAGCACTAGTCTGCAAGCAGAATTAAATGGGATTTCCTTTTCTGTAGTCCGTAATCAAAAACGCCATACAACAGATTTGACGTCATGCGGTGTGGGTGGAAATGTCGAGTGGATCTTCGGACAACATTCAAAATCGCATTAAACTGAAACTTGCTAGAAGGCATCTCCTTAGGCTCGTGAAACAAACCATATCGTTTGCTTGCATCCGAAGTTTTGTTCCCGTACTCCGAAACTATATGCCACACCACACGGCGGTATACCCGCCGCGGTGGCTCAGTAGTTACGACGCTCGGCTGCTGACCCAAAAGACGCGGGTTCGATCCCGGCCGCGGCGGCGGAATTTCTATGAAGGCGAAATTCTAGAGGCCCGTGTACTGTGCGATGTCAGTGCACGTTAAAGAACACCAGGCGGTCGAAATTCCCGGAGCCCTTCACTACGGCGTCCCTCATGGCCTGAGTCGCTTTGGGACGTTAAATCCCCATAAACCAAACTCGGCGGAATACCGGACAGGCACCCACAATTGCCACCCAGAATTCCCGGCTGCGTTGCGCAAATAATGATGAAGCTCCTTCTGGTAAGGTGCAAAAGATGTACGATACACACAAGACTAGTCCATGAATGGATGGCCTCGGGACAGCCGAAAGTTTTAGTGCGGCAACGCATGCATTGTGCACGTGTGGCCGTGAAGACAGTGTGTGCCATCAGAATGTCTGAAACAAGTTACTTTCGAAACGCTGAAGCCCGACGAGCCGATCAGATTGTCGTTCTGAAAGTTCCACCGATTTCATACTGCTCGAGCTTTCGAGCACCTTGGTTAAGGGCACTTCTTAGATGATAAAGGGCCCGCATTCCTGCCCACTACATCACCCCCCCCCCCCCCCCTGTTCTGCCCAACCTAATATTGAAACAAGTCTGCTTGCGAAATGCGAACACGCTCTTTGTGTGCGTTTTTTATTTTTCCTTAGGTGAACACACCCGCCGCGGTGGCTCAGTGGTTAGGGCGCTCGACTACTGAGCCGGAGTTCCCGGGTCCGAACCCGACCGCGGCGGCTGCGTTTTTATGGAGGCAAAACGCTAAGGTGCCCGTGTGCTGTGCGATGTCAGTGCACGTTAAAGATCCCCAGGTGGTCGAAATTAATCCGGAGCCCTCCACTACGACCCCTACTTCTTCCTTTCTTCTTTCACTCCCTCTCTCATCCCTTCCCTTAGGGAGCGGTTCAGGTGTCCAACGATATATGAGACAGATACTGCGCCATTTCCTTTCCCCCAAAAAACCAATTATTATTATTATTATTATTATTATTATTATTATTATTATTATTAGGTGAACACGGAAAAGGCTACATGAAGCAGCTTGACATACCTGTCATTGTCCGTTACATATAACAACAGTGGGGATCACACGCCGATTCCTTGCAGGTGGAAAATAACAATAAATAACAGGTAATATGCACAACTGTAAGAGATTACACAAGCAGTGACCCTTATTTACTCCCGAGAGAGGATGGTGGCTTTGAGCCTCACATACCACCTGCACATAGTGCCGAGGTTCGGTTCACGTGCGCAAACCGTGTCCGTATTCGTATATAACAATTTGATTCCCGTCGCCTCTGACTCCGCGTCTACCCATACATCAGTATTTTATTTACCTGCTCGCCACACTCCTCCAGAATTTCTCCCTTTCCTTGCGAAGTCCGAAGGCTTAAATCTACACGCCGCCAGAGCTGACGGGGCTAGGTAGAGTGCTTGCTGGCACACGCAAATTCTTGTTTTTTTTTTTAGAGGGCGAGGAAGGCGATTTACATTTGCCCCATTTACTCCTCAACCGTACCTGTTTAATTTTGCCACGCGGGTAGGGCGTTAGGTGTAAATGCTTGCTCTCTTCTCGAAATAAATGTTTGGTAGTTTCAGCGTCCGTCCTGTTGGCTGGTCCTCTCTACCACAGCTTGTCAAATTCCGATCGATGGTTGATTAATCACAGCAAATTAGACCCCTAACACGAAAAACGCTTGCCGTCGCGCCCACCTCCTACTGGTATGCACCTGCGCATACATCCAGCCTCCGGCAACCGTCGCCAGAAGCAGAGGCGCGCGTTCGCTACACGGAGAAACAGGGCCGGCGGACAAGCCGGGCGTTTCGCCGAGTGCGTCGTTCTTGGGGAAAGGTTACCGGGGGAGCAACGGCGATCGATCGGCCCAGCAAGCAGCTCGCTTCCCACTGCCACCGCGGTGGGGCGCGCAGGGAAGGGAAGGGAATCGCGTGCTCGTTGCCCCGGTGACGGTATCGAAGGGAATGCGGGGAGGGGGAGACACCTCCGAAGATATAACCACCGCTCCCTTCCCCACTTCGCCCCTCCCTAAGCCTCGCCCAGAAGCGGCGGCACAGGCTGCGCGCTTCTTCCCTCTCTGCCCGCCCGCATAGCCTCGGACCCGGGGAGCGCCCGCTCCAGGTATGGGGAGGTCCTTTCTTTTCCCGAACTCGTTCCTTCACCGCTGCCGGGTCAAGGATCCTTCTCCCTCGACATTTTTTTTTTCCTCCGCCTTTCTCGAACCGAACTCCGTGCGACGCAGAAGCAGCTGTTTGCACTTTCCCGCCTGCCACTCTCTCTTGCCACGGGGCGAACAGCCACGGGTCTCGGAGGCCCGTCTTTAAAGGGACGACTCACGTGTGCGCGCGTGCGTTTCCTGTGCTTAAACTCCCCATTCCGCGGTTCGACGCGCTCGGCAAGTAGATTCTGCTCGCGGGAGGTCGTCATAATAATAGTTATTTATTGAGTTAGTTCAAATGCCCCTAAGACCATCCAGAAAAGGGCACTACAGAAAGAAGGTTGGTGGGAACACGAAACACATTGTATACCAAAACATTTCTTTTTTTACAATTGGAAATGCAGCAGTTAAGTTTATAGGGAAATGAAATCTGGCTATGCACGGCGTCTCTACAGCGCAGAGTTCGTTATAAGTTTGTTTATTTTCCTTCCTCGAGTCCGAGTAACCTTAGTTCACTCCACTTTATGCCGATACGCAAGGTATGATCCGTCGTGCTAACACACCAGTCGAGCATGCACAGCAAAGCAGCCATCACCCAGGACGCGTTCAGGACACCAGAGAAGCCAGTCTGCTGCAGCGCAGAGCTGCTGCTAAAGAAGTGCAAACTACGTGTTCGGATGACAACACTGGCGCGAAAACCGCCCATGTTTTCACTGGGATAAGCGCTCGACGAATGCTGCGGACACCAAGCTGTTTGCGACAACCAATGCATAGTACTAGTCGCTACTGTGTATAAGCAGCGACAACAAGACAGTGCGCGAAAGAAGGAAAGCAATGCACATCTTTTTCTTCCCGGCGTGAAAAGCTTTTTAGCACCGATAATCGGCAAGCTCAGGCGTACTTAATCCCGAAACCGTGGCAGTGACGACGCCGAAACCGAAGTCGAACTCATGCCGAAACTTTTCTAAATTATCCCTCAAAATGAGATCCGGGTTATACGCGCCATTGCCCGCTTCCGGGACTTCTGTGCAGACAGGCGACCCTACACTCTAAACAGAAAGGAGTAAAATGAGAGCAAGCGCACTCCCTTTTATAAAATGGATTGCGCTAGAGGACATCATGCTCCCTTTTAAATCTAACGTAGGCGTACTCGTGTTTAGAGTGTACTACGCACTCCCACAAGTTGTACTCGCCCATTCGGACCGAGCGCCTATTCCAGACCTACTATACTCTTGGCTTGGCTTGGGGCTCTGGCCTCGAAAGCGCTGCCTGCACTTTTCCGCGTCGTGTTTGCTGACCTCACATGATGCGCGCTCTAAACAGACGGGAATAAAAGGGCACTGAGCTGCCCTACAGCGCACTACGTTTTATAAAAGGCAGTGCACTATAGGACCCTTTACTCCCTTTGTTACTTCCACAAAGGCGTATTCATGCTGAGAGTGTAGGCAGTTAACACATAACTAGATGCACTATTCTTACAAGCAATTACAAATCAGAAAGCGGCAGGAGACCAAGTAATTGGTGGTCTGCTGAAAAAGGCAGAGATTTTATTCTAGAAACGTTTGGAACCCTGTGCACATAATGTGCCGCGGCCCTAGGAACACCATAAGCATGGAAGAGGATGGGGGACTATAGAAAACTAGCTAGAATGAGGTAACCGGTGACTGACGTGAGACAAGGGGGTCTAAGATCGAGGTTATAGTTGGACAGCTAGGCCTTTGTCCTCTGCAAGTAATCCTCTTCTGAGAGGCGCCATCCGCGCATGCACAGATGGCCCCGAGTAGTATATTTCCCAATAGTATCTAGACCACCCTTGCGGATCGTGCATCCCGTTCGACCTCTTCAACAAAGGCGGCGGCACGCCCGTATGAGCGATGAACCCAATCTCTTCTCTCCTTTAAACCGTTTCTTCGAACGAAATTCGTTCCGCGTGCCGCTCTCGCAAGGAAGTCGATTTCGCCAAATCTTCTTCGGCTCCAACCGTACAGAGAATTCGTCAAATGGGAGAATGGACGGAACGTCTAAAACCACTGAGAAACGCTGTTGAAGTTAACAGAACTCGGTTCCTCTTCTTGTGAAACGCGCCATTTCAGATTTCCCGAATTTCCTCGACCTCCCAGCAGTCATGCGGTCGCTTTTTTTTTTCATTTTTAGAAGCGTGGTTTCGATCACGTTTTCCTACAAAAATAATAGTAATGAATACAAAAGTTTTTACTCGCAGTGAGCAAAACGCGCGGAACATCGTTTTACATAACATACTGGGCAAAAAGCAGGAACAAAGGGGATTGAAGTGGGTTAAATATACTTCCCCTTAAGGACAAGACGCACACATGTTTCCCGAATGTCTCGCTTCCATTCGAGTCGCTAATTAATGCTCGAGTGGGGAAAAGCGCGCAATTTTCCCTCACGGTATAAGCCCCGTGCGTATACACCAACCGCATTTGCCGAATGTGGAAGAACTATAAAGAAGCAACTCATAAATAGAGCTCTTCAATCTTCCTGAGTGAAACCTCACGCCGAATTCAATGTTACAAACGGCAGCTGAAATACACGCCTCCCCCCCCCCCCCCCTCCCCGTCCCTACGGCTGTCTAATTTATTCCACGTGAGTCGGGGTTATTACTTTTGGCCTTGGTTTAGTTTTCCTTGCGCTTACAATGATTCGTTTGAGTGGCGGTTGTTTTCAGTGAATAAATGAGCGGCGGCTTCTCATTACGAGCGCGACGCGTAGTACAGTTATAACCACGTGCGGATGTGCATTGTTACTTTCAATCGGTTTCTCCCCCCTCTTTCCCAACTTTATCTTGTAATTGTTTCATTCCGTTTAAGCTGTCAACCGGTTGATTACGAATGATTTGAGTATAACCAACGCCTACGGACTGGCAAATTTCCCTCAGTGGGCCGTAGCAGTGGCCAGGTGGAACCAGAAACGCCAGAAAGAGGTGCTTGGTCTAGATCCCGGGGTACTGCCGAACACAAGCTCGAAGGCAAAACACGGGACTGGACTAAAGCTTTTGTACTGACACCTGTACTAAAACCCGAAAAAATGTTCGACAGTTGTACATACGCGAAGAGGAGGAGCAACAGTTCATATTTTTCGGCCCCTTCCCTCTCTCCTCCAACCACCATGACTGCACCTTAAGATTGCTGTCACTAGAATCCAAGAAGGCCGCGGGTCAAATTAACGACTGGATGACGTCAAACTGGACCACGCCACGAGCCGTAAATTCCACCACCGGAGGACGCCACGGTCTGGTATCGCTCTCCTATACGGAAAAGCGACAGCCCACTTCCGTGGCAAGCAACGACGACGCTGCCGTAGCCCACAGAACAGCCCGCGCGGTGCGCGCCACACACCGGGCGCGAAAAGCACCAATTACCGCCGGTTTGACGAGTTTACTAACGCGATAAGACTCGGCAGCGGCCAAACAAGTCACCTTACGAGCGAGCGCGGGCCGGACGCGTTCAAACTAATCCAGTAAACCGAGCGCCTGGCGGCCGCTGCTGGCATATACGCCGCGCCGGGACGTTTTAAGAGGGCCCTAGCAGCGCTGCGCTTATCGCACTGGCCCGCCGATAAGGGCGCACCAGTCGGGGACTCGCCGTGCGCCGCCCGAATGTACGGGTCCCAAATACCCCAGCGGGGTGTCATAAACACTGCAGGGGCAGCACTAGGCCGCTTTGCGGTAAGTATTTTTCGTGCGGGATAAGGCTCTAGCTTCATTTATTTATTTATTTATTATTTTATAGCGTTGCGCTATGCCCTCACCGGACGTGGAAGGTATAGCGTACGACACCCCCCAGATTTTCGTGAACAATTTTCGTCGAAACTATCGCGGGTGTTTTTTGACCGCGCTTTGTGGATCGGAGATTTCATTTGAAATGTACTCAGCAACGCGCTCTCACGCTGAAAACAAAAACAAAAAAAAAACGCTACTCGTCTTCCCGAAGGGTTATAGGCAATTACGGTTAGGCGCATCGCTAACTGCGTTGCGTGAGCTGTTTAAACGGCGCAAACACGACAATTTTTAGTTTGCCGTGGCTTAGCGTCCCTACAGTGGGAGTACACACAGTTGTGCCATCTAGTGAGAAGAAGTCAAAGTATATAAGAGTCTGCTTGGAGAAACTTTAATCTGTAATTATTGACAACGAGGGTGGTTCCATGCCGGCCTTTTTCGTCAAGAAAAGCTATACAAACAAAAGAAAATGTAAAAATCTGACAACAAGCTGGAGAACTGCTTCGCAGGGTATCGTTGCTATGACTGCGACGAACGTTGTTAGTACACAGCATACAGAACATAGTACACAGCAAGTAGTCCATCGTTAAAGCCTTTATTGTTAGTTAAACAAGAAGCTACTCACACGAAAAAAAAAATTATAAACTATAGGATCTGATACCTGTCCTGCTTAATAAAGTCAAACATTAGAAGGCTGGTTTCGTTCACTGTTGTGATTGGCTAGAGGAGTAATGCAGGACGCCACGGACCGTGACCCAGATAGATAGACAAGGAGAGGGGGAAAGGCAGGGATGTTAACCAGAAAGGCTTCCGGTTGGCTACCCTGCACTGCGGAAGGGAATGAGGGGATTAAAAAGGGAAGAGGGAAGGAACTGGAAACACGGTCACAATCTGTCAATCAAGGCAGTCGTCAGTAAGAAACAAAACAGTGCCTTGTAAGCCTTCACGGCAGTCAACTGTTGTAGGCCACGGACCGAGGATCTTGTCCTCTGTGAAAGGGCGAGGATCGAGGCGGTCCACAGCACAACTCAGCTGACGTCTTTCGTTCACAAAGACAGGGCACTCACACAGGAGATGACTGTCTCTTCGCAGACTGAGCCCAGAGTCACCAACTATACCAATCTTCTACTATAGCTGAACTTTCAGGTGTGACAAACAGCGTAAGGTCCCGCGAAATGCTTGCGGTCAGCGTGCGTAAGCGTGCATATGCTGTTCTAAAACCGACCAATGCGTCTGCCGCAGTTCTGCCTTTCCACTGATTTTGAGTTCGACGTTAATTCTTACAGAGATTGTAAGGACGATATCGACAACGCCTGGCGTTTTCGGGGCCCCCACCAGCGCGTCCCAACGCACATACCCCCTCTCCCTTTCTACTAGCAACCTCGACAAGGCGGCGTGCACAGACAGTTCTGAGATGGTTCGAGTGCACTCTCCTGAAGACAAGGGCAGAGAGATGCAACTTAGTGCGTGCTGCAGCGCATATTCCTCTCTCAGCAGCACAATGTCCGGTTATATAGCAGCGTGTTGCGTGACGGAGTACATTTTTTTTACCAAGAGCAACAATTGGCTGGAGTTGTATGTGTAGCCTCAAGAGATGATGAAGCTCCAACTGACGCAACATGCAGTGCAGGCTCTGTTGCGATGCCACAGTAAATAACCGACGACCTGGCATGCATTCTCTTGCAGTCTAAACTCAAACAATGTCGACGCCACGATACTTCTCTTGTAATAGTAGAAAGTGATGAAAGTGACCATTCCCTTCTCCTCAACTCTTAAGGGGCAACTAGCGTTTGAAATGGCGACGTAATCGGCGAATAAAATTCAGGCTTCTCCTCACAGCACCAGAAGAGTGCGGGGAAGCTCGACGTGACGTCACGGACGGTAAGATTCCAAATTTCCGCTGCCGTCAACCACACCCTGCTGTGCGTCGTTGGAAGCCGCCAGACAACGCTCAGCGTGCTTTGCATGCCTTCGGTGGTATTGCTTTTCTTCCTTCAAAGCTACGCGCAGTGAATGTACCGCTAGCGTAGATGACGTCATCATGCGCCCCCGGCTTGGCGTTGTGCGCTGCGGAGAAGCTTGAAGGCCGTCGCTATTTTAACCGGCGATTACTTCTTCATTTCCGAAGCTAGTAGCTCAGACGAACTTCGCATGCTTAACCTGCAAGCTTCACCCATTCGACCCCTTTAAGCTCGTCAAGTTCTAAAACCTCGGCGGTTGCCCTTTAATGGATTTTACACCTCCGCCAGCTTGGCACGTCGTGCCATGACGGCTACCCACAAATCAGAGCTGACACGTCCATTCGCAGGTTTCTTGATTATTTTTTTTGAATCCCCGGGAAGCTCAGAAAACATACCCAAAATGAACTTTGTCTTTTATATTTTTCAATTACTTTCTTCGTCAAATCAATTATAACGCTTTTTGACTCGTACATCGTCTCACTGCTTCCGCGTACCCAGGCATATAACGACCGTGCATATAAAAGTCAAACAAACACGCGAGCTTAATTCGTAAGTCGATGAATCCTGAGCTCCAGTTCTTTACTGCACTCGCTGCATAGCAAAACACGACGGCTTGGGTTTTTTTTTGTTGTTCTCAAAGAGTCTCTGTCTTCCTTAACCTCCACGTGCGGTACGCGACAAGGACCACCGCCGCACGCACGGGGGTTTCTTTTGTCCTTCTCGGGAGGAAAAAAAGAAACAAAGGGGAAAAAAAGAACGTAAAGCCGCGCTGAAAAAGAAGGGCTATCTGCAGTCCGTGCCTGCAACAGAGTGCCCAGCTATTCTCCTCCGCGACTCGAGACGCTCAGTCTGGCAGAAAGCGTCCCTTAATTACATCTCTGGAGACGCTGTTAAGGGAAACTGCCGGGAAGAACGAGACAGCGAGTCAAAACGCACGCTCTACTTTCCCGACACGCGCGGACCTCCGTCGCTAATTGCGAATCCTCCGGCGACTCCGCGAAAAAGACACCGCTCGCTTTTGCACGCGTTTGAACCGCGTTCGCCACTGAGCACCCTGTTCGCTTCATGCACTGGACGTGAAAGCTAAACGAGAGGGGGGGGCAAGAAAATTTTGCCGGTGTTCACATTTTCTGGCACGAGAAAAGGAACGTATAAAGACTATGTGGAAGAATATGTGACAAGAGAATGTGTTCGGTGGGGAGGTCGGGTTGAATAACCAGGTTACGAAGGCCGTCTCACGACGCAATAAACGTTTAAAAGCAATTAAAACAAGTCATGTGACCTATGACCAATTGTCGGGTGACCTTTCTACGTGATGACGTCATTTCATGGCGAGTACCATCATGAGATCTCTGGGAAGTCTGGTGCAAAAGCCGATGGATTCCATCGCAACGCCGCTTCGCTGGTCACGTGAAGACGATGTGATCTCTTCGCAAAATGGGGCGATGGACTGACAGCGATGTCGCCAGCTATAAAAGTCTCACCCTTTACCCCCCCCCCCCCCCCCCCCCCCGAATGCTCGCCCACGTTCAGGGTCTAATTTGCCATTCCCTTTCTTTCTTTCTTTCTTTCTTTATTTCTTTCTTTCTTTCTTTCTTTCTTTCTTTCTTTCTCGCACACAAACTTGATCAGAGAGGCCACTGCTGTGCGATGTCAGTGCACGTTAGAGATCCCCAGGTGGTCGAAATTATTCCGGAGCCCTCCAATACGGCACCTCTCTTTCTTTCTTCTTTCACTCCCTCCTTTACCCTTCCTTTACGGCGCGGCTCAGGTGTCCAACGATATATGAGACGGATACTGCGCCCATTTCCTTTCCCCAAAAAACCAATTATTAATTATTATTATAGGCCACGGCAAAGACTTCTATAGCGTTTACCTGCGAACACAACGCAGATGGCTGCACGCGTGTAAACTCTCCGCAATTTCGCACCAAGACAGCGATGACGCACCACAATAAAGGAAACAGCATCGCGTGCTGTCACGTCTCCGGAGCTGCACATAGCTAGCTTGGTGCCTTCTGGCACGCGGGCAACGTTTGCTCGGCGTTCCCGTGTACCACGCGTCGTCGGCGCGTACACCTCGCAACGCGGCTCGATGGGCAGCCACCAAACGCAATGGGTAGCTCCCCTCCTTCTTCCACGAGCGCACACAAAACGCACGCGTAAACAGCGTCAGGGGAAAAGGCGCCCACCTCGTGGCGGAGGCAGCTACACAGCGCGCGCGCTCCGCCGAGCGGAAGAAAGCGCAGCCCCCCCCCTCCCAACTGCTTTGGCGCGCTTCCGTGGACAAGCGAGCACTTTGTACGCAAATGAAGCGGCCGGCCCTGCCCGCACTGCCGCCGCTGTCGCTGCTCGTTTTTGTTCTCTCACGGCGCTGTGCCGCGCGCGCATACCCAGAACTTGTGCCGCTGCTGCTGCTGCCGCTACCCGCATTGCTATGGCGCGCGAATCGATTCGGACCGGCCGCGCGGCTGACTGTTGTTTTCGATCGCCATTTTATTGCTCCTTTTCCCCCCCTCACCCAACCACTTCCCTCGGCCTCGTTTGAGTTCCCTACGTCCTCTCCTCCTCTACCGAGTTTTCGTCGCCACTTTCTTCGGAGTGCACACACGCGCGCGCAGGGAAACTTTTGCGAGCGCTGCTGTAGCGCATAGTTTCGGTTTTGTTTTCTTCCCCGTTTCTCCATGTTTCTTCCTTTCTCCGCTCCCCCCCCCCCCTTTTTTTTTCACCCGACATCTCGGTTAGATTCGAGAATCGGAAACAATATGCCCCGTCTCCTTCATAAAGATCGCTTGGCTGAGCGTTCGTAACAGGGACGGCGGCTTTCTGCAGTTTGTGTTCGCCCCTGCTCTCCTTTGCTTCGAGTTCTTTAACTCTTGCTTTATTTTTTTTAACAACCGCTCTCCCCAAAACGATCCCCCACCTGTCTCCCTCAGTTCGCAGCCACAAGCTACGCAGACAGTGAACAGACGCCGCGACGCGACTGTTTCCTTCAAGCGCAGAACCAATCGGACCGATTCACTGCTTCCTACTCACGTTCGATTCACAATTTCTCGGCATCCGGTGTATTACCTGTAAAGAATTACACATACGTGCCTCGACACAAGGCACGGAAGCACACAGCGATTTGACGCCGTGCTCGAAGCTACCGATTCCCGTCGGCCTTTCAGCGCGCTGCAGCACGCAGTATATTCGTTCACACTGTGCGACGAGAAACACGTTCCCTTAATAAAGCAAACACTACTGTTTGTCTCGCTTTCCAGTCATCGTTAAGGTTGGACGCCACTAAACAGTGAATGAGCGTAGGAGCATAGTTGGCGTGGTTTATACGTCGACGCAGCGGCGGACTGACACAGGGGCCAACTTTTCGAGCTGTTCGTCCAAGGAATGTATGTTTATAATTGGCTTGCTTTCTATTATACGGCCCCTCTCAGTGAGAGGGGACCTTATATATACTCAGCGATTGTTTTGCTAACTACTACTGGGGACAAAAGTATATGGGACGCGAGTTCTAGGAAGAACGTTTATAGTAGCTCTGCCTCCCTATCAGTAGTCGCCTGATATTGTGAAGAGAGGAAGGAGCATTTAAGCCTATAATGCCTTCATACAATATCAGGCGACTGGGTAGCCAGGTGAGCTCCAATAAACATTTTTCCTATAAATCGCGTTCCAGAAACTTTTGTCCCCAGTAGTACGTACATTATTAGGCGTGGAATGGCAGCTCTTTACAGGTAAAGCTGCCGCCCGTGCCGGTGCCCCGGTCAACAACACGCTCTCTCACACGGCATCGATTGAGACAGATTACGGGATTATTTGTAACCTCCTACTTCTTTTTTTCCGGCTTACTACCCCTACCACAGGCACAGAGGCGCACACAACAAGCATCCACTTAGCGTGTGAGCACAGCGATCGATGCGAGCATGTTAAGAAAAAAAGCAGTGCGGTAACGTTATTTTGGCGCGGAGGGGCTAACGTAAGCATGTTTTCAGGGCTCTGACGAAACAAGCAGCTACAGACTACTTACTCGTTCATTTTTCTATTTCTTCTTCTTCTTTCTTTCTTTCTTTCTTTCTTTCTTTCTTTCTTTCTTTCTTTCTGCTGACGGGGAAAGGAAGGAATAAGTGAAAGAGGACTGCCGTATGAAACAAATTTTTGCCCCGCTAACGCATTTGCCTTGGTGGCGGAACAGTTTAAAGAACAGGGTATACTACGAATCCTTCGTTTTTACAATCGCTGTTTACAACCATACTGTTTCACTCTTCACTGTTGTACTGTTTCACTGTTTACAACCACAATGTGTAGTGCTGCGGCCGAAAGTGGCCTACTTTCATCTTTATTTCGACGTATTAGACGTACTGCCGTTGCTGGTATACTACCATGACACCGCTTTGAAGTTCCACCACGTTTCTGGCTGCTAATGGCGTCGCTCATCCGTCCATGTATTGTCGTAGGCAACGCGCCTTCCTTAGCCTCCGTCAAGCAGTTGGTAAAAGCCCAGGCAGAAAAAAGTGAAAACCACACGAAAGAAAAAAAAAGTAAATCACAGTGGATATACGATTAAAGTTGAAACGGAAGACGTGAGAGGCGAAAGCACCCGCCGAGATGGCAATTTATCGGAAAGCTCTTTCGCGGAATCGCTTCGCATCGCTCGGTGCCTTTCATTCCTTAATTTATCGACAAACACTTTTACTGCTACCGCTGCTCCACGACAGCTGAAGAAGGAACGGCGTCTCTCGAAGCGCGGCTCACACAATCCGGGGAAAACCCGAGACGGGCCGAAAGAAATCGCAGGCAGCGAAGCGCACTGATTCCGATGGAAAGGGGGACAGGAGCTTGGAAGAGAGCGCGTGTGTGAGCGAAAGCGGGCGCTGTGTGGCTAACAGTAACTTCTCACACGAAGTCGGGGACAAGAGAAACAAAGCATAGTTTACTCTGGTACGAACGGAGGTCCTCGTGCATAATAGAGAGACTTAGCATATAAAACTTGTATGTATGTATGTATGTATGTATGTATGTATGTATGTATGTATGTATGTATGTATGTATGTATGTATGTATGTATGTATGTATGTATGTATGTATGTATGTATGTATGTATGTATGTATGTATGTATGTATGTATGTATGTATGTATGTATGTATGTATGTGTACAGCGGAGACGTGCTATAGCGTAGATGTATCCCGGATAATAACCGAATGCCTGTGCTGTGTAAGCGCATGTGGCAGGAGGGTGCCCCGTAAAATTAAACGCGTACCTGTCACAGCGCGTGCCCTTTTAGCATACCGGAGACGTACTAGCGGAGGTGTATAAAGGTTTAATGGACGACTCTTGCGCATGCGCAGTGGCCCCGGCTGGCTGCCACACATGTCACTGCGCGTGCGCAGAAGTCGTCCGGTAAACCGGTATATGTCTACGCAAGTACGTCTCCGCTTTAGTAAAAACGTCTATAAGACGTCTTATAGACGTCTATAAGGCGTTTTAGCAAACGTCTATAAAAAAGTATTTAGCATACCGGAGACGTATAAAGGTTTAATGGACGACTCTTGGCGCATGCGCAGTGGCCCCAGCTGCTGCCACACATGTCACTGCGCGCGCGCAGAAGTCGTCCGGTAAACCGTTAAATGTCTCCGCTAGTGTACGTCTCCACTTTAGTAAAAACGTCTATAAGACGTCTTATATACGTCTATAAGGCGTTTTTAGCAGACGTTTTTAGCAAACGTCTATAAACAGTTTTTAGCATACCGGAGACGTACTAGCGGAGACGCATAAAGGTTAAATGGACGACTCTTGCGCATGAGCAATGGCCCCGGCTGGCTGCCACACGTCACTGCGCGTGCGCAGAAGTGGTCCAGTAAACCAGTATATGTCTACGCAAGTACGTCTCCGCTTTAGTAAAAACGTCTATAAGGCGTTTTTAGCAGACGTTTTTAGCGTTTTTAGCAACCGTCTATAAGAAGTTTTTAGCATACCGGAGACGTACTAGCGGAGACGTATAAAGGTTTAATGACGACTCTTGCGCATGAGCAGTGGCCCGGCTGGCTGCCACACATGTCACTGCGCGTGCGCAGAAGTCGACCGGTAAACCGTTATATGTCTCCGCTAGTATACGTCTCCGGTATGGTAAAAACGTCTGTAAGACGTCTATAAAACGTTTTTAGCAAACGTCTATAAGAAGTTTTTAGCATACCGGAGACATACTAGCGGAGAAGTATGGCTTTCCTCTTGCTCGGTGCTCGGCTTCTTTATGCGGAAATGATTAAGAAATGGGTCCTCGATTTCACCTTGAGTACACGAAAACAATGTGGGCCATGGCGCTCTTTGACAACACACGCACTTGCGTCATAAAAACAATCCACCATCGTGATCGTAATCGCATTTACTGGAAATGACGTCACTTCCCTGGAGCCAATGGGCGAATTTTATGTAAAACGACGCATTTTCCCCCCACAATTCAGCTTTTGATGCTCTTGCATTTAGAAAAAAAACAACAACCCATAGTTACAAAACATGCGTAAAGCACATTTTTGTCTGCCGTAGAGCGCCCTCAGCAAATCGAATTTTAAAATAAAACATCTGTTAATCAGCCGGAACAAATAAATACGTTAGTAATACGTCAGTCTCCCAGGTTAGCGCAACACGAAAAGGTACACGTTACTAGTATGCGCTGAGCGTTAAATCCT
>NC_135498.1:51192875-51234362 GCF_052857255.1 Amblyomma americanum
GAAGATTTGATCGGGCTTTTTTCCCTTTATTCGAACTCGATATCATTAAGCAAATTTCACGGAATATACCACGGTATATATTCTTTTTTCCTTCTAAGCTCACTTCGAACGAAAGCAGGAATTTCCCTCACCCCTCTCCCTGTCTCACTCTCTCTTTCAATGAAGGCGCTGTCTCGCACAATTACCGTCGTCCACTTCATTAATTAATTAATTAATTCATTCATTCATTTATTGGCGGCGTTTGGCCCGGCCAATGTTCCTCACATAGCAACAGCCGTCAAAGGGAAATGAAACTCACTAAATGCTTCACAACGAGAAATGATGAGGACGGAGAAGTACTTTGCGATTCGTTTGCTTCTCTCGCGGGTTTCTCCACAACCCCTGTACGTCTGACAAAGCACGGTCATCACCATCGTCATCGTACGGGCGCGGAATGGAATCCAAACAGGGGAACAGTGCGCCACAGAGAAGCTCTGTGCCAGGAGAGGCGACGCGAAAACGGCAAGCACCGAAAGCCCCGACAATCGCGAGAGAAGGTGCACAGCCTTTTCTCGAGCGTGACCTATCTCTCTCTCTCTCTCTCTCTCCTCTCTCCTCTCTCTCTCTCTCTATATATATATATATATATATATATATATATATATATATATATATATATATATATATATATATATATATATATATATAGTATATATATATATATATATATATATATATATATATAAGAGCACCGTATATATATATATATATATATATATATATATATATATATATATATATATATATATATATATATATATATATATATATATATATATATATATATATATATAGAGCACCGGACGCGATATTCGGAGGTCGTGGGTTCGGATCCCACCGGCGGCATGGTTGTTTTTTCTGCTGCTTTATAAGTAATCTTCTTTTAAAACCAATTGATTGGCGTTACAAATTTAAAAAAAAATTAAAAACATTCCCCTATGCACCTTGGTTCGGTGACTGTTGGCTTCCTTAATATATATATTAAGCGAAGCCACGCGCTAGGGCGACTCACGCGATCTCTACAGGTGGAAGAAGAGCCCCACGCGCATGTACGTACATCGGCGAACGGTGGACTAGCTGCGCCCCTAACCACTGAACGGCTTCGTCCGACGCGGTCAATGAACGGGCACTCCCTTTGTCAGCCACAGCCACGTCGTTTCCATTGTCTGCTGAGAGAGCCCGAGCACGGGAGACAAATGGAACGAAGAGACCCGCTCCTCCGCACGCCAAGGCGCTCAGATCCCTGGTTCGATCATACAGTTATGTCGTCCGCATATATCATGTCTTATGCTGGGATGCTTTCCAATTTTCTTGAAAGCATATAGGTTTAGCCTATACGAGAAACTCGAGGCGAGTTTGCGCGCATTTGTATTCCCGCGCATGCAATGATAGCAATGCCTACCCGTATCAGTTGAAGGCGAGCAACGCTCGCTTCTACGTCCTGCACTGTCGCCTCGGTAAAATGTCATCACTATTTTTTCCTGAAGCAATCCGAGAGTAGAATTTCGCTACTTGATAGTGCGCAAATTGATCACTCGAGAATAGCTTCGTTTCCGACTTATTCGAATGCGTCTGTGGCTACAGGTGGTTTCACTATTGCTACGTTTACATGACCTCGACAGAAGTCGAGTTGAGTCCACTTTTTGAGGAACTTGAAGTGACTAGAGTCACGATTTTCGTTCCCAAAATTCGCTCTCTTTCTCGAATACCAACTCGGCCCCGCGCTCTGTCGAGTTCATATATACGGCGTTTATAACATTTAAAATTGTCATTTTGCACAAGTTTAGAAGTTTTTCTTTGGCGGCGGCTTATTTGTACACTAACAAATTTCGAGTTCCGCACTGCCCCCTAGCAGCTCTTCACATCTATAACCACCTCGTCTTATTTGTCTGTGTTTTTTGTCACGATATATAGCAGTATTAGTAGTATACAACCTCCGAAATGAGAAGTATGTTCTGCAGTCTGTCTCAGTCACTTTAGCACCACTCGCATAACCACAATGACACTCGCCAAATGGCGAAAAAGCTATACGCCAGCACATATTTACATTACCGGATCACAGTGAACAATTCCAGACATTTTCACTAACATGTAATTTATCATGTAATTCTGACAATGTAGAAAGGCAAGAAGAAAAAAAGACGAAATATACGTTCGGCCGCTACTCTGGGCCCGCTGCCGCGCCTCGCTCTGGGCAGTACATGTATAGGGGGCGCTACGGACGGAAGCCATGACGTCTTCAAAAAGCAGCAGGAATGGTTCTTACCTGCAAGATACAAAAGAGAAAGCAAAGGAACAAGTAATTAGTCAACAAACCCACGACTGCGTAATTAAACTGCGAATTTATTCACTTCTTCCTTTACGAAACGGCACACATGGCACTGCACGACCCAAGATTAAGAAGAAAACAGGACGAAAAGAATACGGTGTGCAAGGAGGTTGAGCCGGACACACAGAGATGCCCAGCGGCACAAGTAATTTAAATAATAAAATCCCTCAGTTAGAGACTCCAGGGTTTATCGGAATGGCTCCGATCTGCTCAATACCTAAACACCGCCGGGGAGGGGGGGCGACAGAAGCGTGATTAGACTGCACGGAGTTAATTAAACATCTTTGAAGGAATCAAGCTCCCAGCAACCGTGGCTGACTAAGATTATTACGGACTGTACGAAACAACCTGGCCCCATGGTATTTCCGGCGGCACGCGCGTGGGTTCGCTTTGTGAGGTACTGTCACTTCCAGCACAGCTCTGCGGGTATTGCACTCCGAGGTCCGGTTTATACCGGAATCTCGTTAATTCGAACTCGCCTAATTCAAACTTCCAGTTTATGCGGAGGGACGCTTTGCTCCCTCCCACCGACCGATGTTTTAAGGAAAACCCGACCCGGTTCCGCTCAAATCGAACTTAGCTTAATCCCAACTCCGCTTAATTCGAAGAAATGTTCGTATACTCTTTGACTTCCAATTAACAAGATTCTACTGCATACTCGACAACACAGGCAAAGCAAAAAAAAAAAAGCGCATGGTAGGCGCCTCTACGTTGCTGTCGATACTTCCAGGCAAAACGTGGCCAACAACGCAATAGTTCCACCGGCTGAAACCGGGAACTGAACAAAACCAAAATCACCAGCGATAACTGCGCAAAAATGCCCGAACGTCGCCCGAGTTCAAGCACGTATGACCAGAAGCTCGCCCGAGGAAACTTGAAAAAAAAAAAAAAAAACATGAACACCTTACCGCTTTCTTTCACCACCCCACAGTAAAGGTCACTGCACACAGCTTCAATCTACTGCACAAATTTATGACAGTTTACAGATAGGTTTACAACACGCAGTGAACAAAGGTTAAGGGGGAAGCCTAAGCCTTCGGGTTAGCTTTGAATAAATGGTTTGATTTGGTTTATGGGGGTTCAGCTGTGTTCAGCTGAAGTCTGAAAGCGTTCTTGTGGGTGATTTCAACCTGAATGCTTCCCTTGACAATCAAGCCTACTTACAATTCAAAGAGTTATACGAGTCTTATGGTTGCTCCAACGTAATCACCACACCGACAAGAATTACACCAAGTTCCCAAAGTATTCTTGATCTGTGCGTTACAAGTTTCCCTCGTGAGAATGTAAAATCAGGCACCCTGGTCTGCAGTTTAAGCGATCATTTGCCAATATATTGTGTGTTACCCTGCAAACACACAGTCGCCCCCGAACACAAAGTATTAATTAGAGATTACTCCGAGTACAATGTTAACAAGTTTAGGGACATGCTGACAAATGTTGACTGGAACATAATTTTGGAGCTCTCGAACCCCGATGCCGCTTACGACGCTTTCCTTTCATGCTTTGTATCTGCTTATAACACATGTTTTCCCCTCAAGCCCCGAAAAAAGAACAAAAAAGTACGAAAGCCCTGGATTTCTCGTGAATTGTTTCAAAGAATCAAACAGAAAAACCGACTTTTCCAAACATTCTTGCAAACAAAAGATGAAAGTGACTTTCATGCATTCAAGAAAGTACGAAATCTGCTAAATTCAGACTTAAAAAAAGCAAAGCTCAAATACTACACACATAAATTTACACAGGTGAACGGTAATACACGACTGGTATGGCAAACCATGAGAGAGTTAATCTATAAGAATGCAGAAACAAAAAAAGTGAAATTTCGGAATGCCGATCTGTCTGAAGCAGAGGTTTCAAACCTGTTTAATGAGCATTTTCTCGCTGCTGGTGCTCCTTTAGCCGACGCAACAAATGTCCCTTCTTCTACACCTTGGGAAAATTATGTCACTGCAAGTAATCCGAATACAATATTTTTGTCCCCCACTGATTTCAGCGAGGTGCAAGATATAATTATGTCTCTAAAAGACGGTTGTGCATCTGGCACTGATGAGATCAGACCAAAACCACTGAAGGCTGTGAGTCAAATAGTTAGTACTCCTATTGCACACATCTGCAATCTTATAATGGAAAAGGGAGTTTTCCCAGCCAAAATGAAACTTGCTCGTGTGACGGCTATACACAAGGGAGGCTCTTTCGATGACGTGAACAATTACAGGCCGATCTCTGTGCTTTCTGTATTTTCGAAAATAGCTGAGCATATTATAAACAAAAGGCTTGTTGGATTTCTAACCTCGCAAAATATTATCGTAAGGCAACAGTTCGGCTTCCAGAAAAACAAATCTCCAGAAACAGCACTACTTGGAATAAAAGATGAAATTCTGCACAATATCGAAAACAAGGCATTAACTCTGGGTATATTCCTCGATTTTAGAAAAGCGTTCGACAGTGTCCAACATGATATACTTATAAAAAAGCTTCAGCATTACGGTGTCAGGGGTATAGCTGGTACTCTCCTCATGAGTTATTTAACTTCACGTGAGCAGTATACTGTCATCAATGGTGAATGTTCAGAGACAAACACTCTGTTGTATGGTGTACCACAAGGGTCCATCCTAGGGCCAGTCTTATTTCTCATCTATATTAATGATATTGTAAATATACCGGGTGCCTCGAATTTGGTTTTATATGCGGACGACACCAATGTGTTCTTTTCGGGTAGGGATTTAGATGCGCTGTTCAGAAAGGCACTCTTTCGTTCCAAAGGTACAGAAATGTATACAATTCCGTGTTTAAAATTTAATGGCCTGGACATACAACAGTCTTCTACTACCCAGATTTCTAGTGTGACATTCCACGAAAATCTCTTATGGAATGCTCACATCCACACACTTAGAACTGATCTCTCTCGTGCCTTAGGCATCTTAAACAGACTGAGGTGTTACCTGCCAGCTTCTATCAAACGACTAGTGTACTACTCCCTTATACATTCACGTTTTAGCTATTGTTCTCTTGTGTGGCAAACCACAACGAAAACAAATTTAGATTCTTACTATCAATACAAAAAGAGCAATACGCGCTATCAGTAACTTAGAGCTGTCCTCTAGTTGTGCGCCCTACTATAGATCGCATAGAATACTCCAAATGCCTCAGTTCTACAAATACAGACTAAGCCTGGAAGTTTACCGCCAATACCGGTTGGATAAATCTACCTTTGAAACAAAATACCAAGAAAAAAGAAGTGTGTACGATTTAAGAAAAAGCATCATAGTCAAGCCCCGAGCTCGAACAAACTATGGACATCAAAGATTAAGCTGTCAGATAGCAGATTTACTAAACAACTATCCCGTCATTCACGACCTATTAACTGAAAATCTTTCATTAAGCAGGTTTAAGAAAACACTCAAGGGATTATTCTTAACGGAAGACTAGTGTGTTATGTTTTCATGTTTTTCTTCTTGTTTTCAATTTTATGTTCCATGTGCTTCAAGTTCGATAGTTTACATGTATTTTATGTTTGGAAGTGTTTTGTTAACATGTATTGCTAGCAGAAGTTGCTGCACTTATTCTTGTACTCTGTTTCCTGTACATATTCTTGCACTGTAAAAAAAAAATATATATATATAATAAGGGGGGTTGGGGGATACAGTTTCATCTAAGACATTTCTCTGCATGTAAACTCTGTTGAAACTCTGCATGAGTGTCAAAACCGCTGCTTGCCACAGGGTGGCGTGACCTCGTCAGGCACTTTTTCCGCCTTTTGTCACGTCCCCCAAGACAATAGTCTTGTATTATTGTCTTGAATAAAAAATGATTGATTGATTGATTGATTGATAACGTCCCAAAGCGACTCAGGCTATGAGGGACGCCGTAGTGAAGGGCGCCGGAAATTTCGACCACCTGGGGTTCTTTAAACGTGCACTTACATCGCACAGTACACGGGCCTCTAGAATTTCGCCTCCATCGAAATTCGTCGGCCGCCGCGGCCGGGATCCGAACCCGCGTCTTTGGGGCCAGCAGCCGAGCGCCATAACCACTCAGCCACCACGGCGGCTTGGCTTTGAATAAATAAGCATAGGGTTAGGCTAGGTGTGAGGTTTTCGATCAGGTTTTAAATACGTGCGCTAACCGCCAAAAGGTAACAATTCACTAGACGTAAGTTCACGACAGTTTCCCGAGAGGGTATTTATGCGCCATAAATTCCAAAAGGGCACAGTTTACCGTAAAGGAGGTCTGAAGTTAGGTTGGAAATATAGGATTTGCAATTAACAGTTCTGTAAAGACAGTGGTAACCGGTGCGGTAAATTTTGTCCTGGTTCACGAACCGAAACGGTGAGCTTTTGCGCAGGGTCATATCAAAATTGCTGTTCTCTTGACCGATGAGGCAAATCACGAGCCAAAGCTCGCGATTCGCCCACATCGTGTGCGGTACGCGGAAAAGGCATGCCAAGCGGGCATTCCGCTCTATGTCCATAAACACATTTTCGGCGCAATTTTCGCTTTCCGGCTGACGTCTCTTCTACACTTCGTCCTATGCTGAGTGTATACCTGTATGTTATCACTGCGACTGGTAGCAGTGTGGGATACTTGAAAGTAAAGTGTGTTATCGCATACAAGGATGTCCCCGTGCGAGGGCCCCACTGCATTTCACACGAAGTAGACGTGTTATGCAGCACATAGGCTATCGCGAATGGAGAATTGTTATCTTCGCAGATTAAACCCAATCGCATAACTGGCGCGTCTTGAGCGTATGCATTCGCTACTCTACGGGCGCCATTTTCTATGGCGCGTTATCAACCTTAAGTGGACATGGGAAAAAAAATGAACCAGGAATAGCAGAGAAACTACTGCTGATAACTGAAATGAAACAAAGAAACTAAGTGATAAACATACTGGAGTGATGTAAGGCGCAGTCTTATCAGCTTCTCCGTGCATGCTGTAGTGTCAAATCCTCGGCGCCGGCGCTAAACGGGCACGTGGACAAGAAGAACTGTGAGAAAAAAAATTCTATTCCTTCTTTTTTTGTCGTTTAACAGGTCCCAGAACCTTTATTTTGAGCGAACGATAAGAGCGCTCGGAGGCAGCCCTGACGAACAGTGGTCTGGATCACAACGTCAGACCAACCGACGGGCCAGACATCAGCGCAAGCAACCGGAGTACTGAATTAAGGATAGCGACCCACCCGATTCGTCCAACATTAAAAAAATAATAAAGGTTTATTTCTCTCCCTTAAATCACAGCGTCCAAGCATATTTTGTCCCCCCCCCCTCCCCCCCCCCCCCCCCCCGACGTAACTTGGGGATTGTTACTTGCTGTCACATTTAATGCAGTAAGTAGTTTAAAATTAATCTTAAGAAAGTTATGTTCCGAGGCTTTAGCTCACATTGAATAGTTAGTGTTTTACTTGTTTTTTTCGCATTAGCTCTTTCATAATGCTGTCTTTTCTTACATTAATTGAGCAGCAACAGAGACATTCGGCACTGCACCCAGCCAGTTCTGCAGCCGCTCGGTCGTTCTCTTGTTTTCTTACGTCACGGATGATGCCAATGCGTTTTTTTAATGTTTAAAGTTACCCTGGCGGCAGCCAAGGGAACTAGGAGCACTTGTCCCCGAATTACTGGTAATGTGTATGGGGTGACGGGGCCCCTCGTCAAGCGTAGAAAATTTGTCATTTGCCCTGTTGTGCAAGCGTGTTGTTGATCAAAGAATGTTCGAAATAAAAAATAATAAATAAACAAAATCAGGTTCCTTAATTACCCAATCCAGACAGCAACGACGCGGATTAGTTCATCCGACTCATTTTGCCAAATGCGGCCCAGCTAATTCCCGCCATCTGTAGGAAAACTTAGCTCTTAAATGTTTCTTTCATTTCCTTTGTTCCTTTCGTTCTAATGCCCAAAGGGGGTGTTCGCTACTCGGACACCCCCTTTAAAGCGTCGGTCGAAAAAATGAGCGAATAAGTGGCGAAGGGAGCAAGAAAAAGCCAGATATTGCAAGTTAGAAAAAGACACAAAGAAAAAACCATTACTGTGAGCAAGACAACCGAACGGGGGGAAATATTCAGCGCACGGGGTAGAGCGCGGTTCGCGGCGCAGGAAGTTAGGCCCGCGAAGGGATAACAACTGTAAGCAGAGAACAAAAGACGACGACGCCCAAGACAGACAGACGTCGGTTGAACGTACACGCGAAACTTCCGCCCCCCTCCCGGCGCGCCACAAAACACTCTAAATTGTTTTCCTTTTCTCATTTCTATTTTTGCTTTCATCCCGGTCTCGTTGTTTCCATCTCGACGCTTCGCTGCGAGACAGTTCGAAAATCAGCCAGTGATTTACGATGCCACGGCGTCTCGCCGCAGAAGGAAGGCGAGACAATCGAAAAAAAGGAAGAAATAAATCTCGCAACAGAGAGCGAAACAACAAAACAAATAACCCAAGAAAATGACACAGAAGTAGGAAAAAAGGTGCCCAGTATGGAAAGACGTATTTTACAGCGTCAGGGCGCACATCCCCCTTAAGACAAACGGTTTTCTTCACCCTACCCGCTGTATAGGGAGTGACTTCCATCCCACAATAACCCTTGGCGCAGAGCACAGCAGGACGATGACTTTTCTTAATTTCACTCTTTTTTTTTTTCACCGCCCTTATCGACAGTCTTTCTTTCTTTTTCTTAAAATTCGCGGAGAAGCATTCGGGTCGTCCTCGGTGTGCATTCAATTTCTCTCTACAGAATATAGTCCCAAGAAAATACACCGCGCTGGACTGAGTAGGTGCTCCGGGTAGGAATCAATTTTGGGAGTGAAATGAACTGAAGAGTCGGGGGAAAAAAAAAAAGCAGAAAAACAGAGCGGCAGCTAGTGCTATAAAACATCCAAATAACTAACTTAAAAGCAAAGGGGGAAACACATTCAACCCTTACAAAAATGCCTATAGACTTTTTATAGACTATTGCCTTGCTATAGATATTTCTGTCTATTCATAGGTCTATAGACAAAAGTCTACTAAACGTGTATGGCCATAAATCTATAAATTGTCTATAGACTGTGCACAGGATCTGTATTGCCTATAGACTGTTCTCTATGGTTGTCTCAGAGTCTATAGACTTTGTAGACAGAAGTCTATGGACAGTCTATAGACTGTCTAAAGAAATTTTTGTAAGAAATGTGACTCTGAACGAGAGCGAGCCTAGAGTAATTTAGCCTCCGGACTAGATATTTCTTCCAACGCTTTGCTTGAAAAAAAAGTTACTCGCTAAGATGCTGGTTCCGTACATTTAGCCGCGTAAACACCTTCGCCGAGTCCCTTTGTCCAGAAATTCAGCCATTCACCGTTTTAGCTTCAACGAATAATGTGACGTCACAAAAGAAAGAAACACGCAAATGCAACAAGGAATTTAAAATACAAGCTGAGGAAACACCTATCGGCCATTTACTTGGCGAAAGAACAAGCACACAGTAATCATATGCCGCACCGCCTGATGGAGAACGTTCCCGTCAAAAAAACGGCGGCCTTCAAAGAGGAGTCTGGTATGGCATGCGGTACGCGAGATAACGGCAGCTCTGCAAGGCATTCCAGGAAAAAATCTTTCATGGCGATAAAAAACAAAGACGAAAGCCTTGGCTTATGATGACGCGCATTTGCTTTCCAATGACACATTGGCATATACACCGAATTGTCGAAAGTGCAACAGCATCGTAGCGGCGCGTTTTTCCACAAAGGGGTATTTCTACTGGAAATCATTTACAAATACCCGAAGGTTCGGCCAGAGAAGAGAACCGTTAGGAAATGAAAGCACCGGGGAGGTCTGACAGTTCTATACAGCTGCCCTCTGGAGACTAACACCACAACGGCAATAAAAAATAAAAGAAAACAAAGTGGGTGCGGTGATCCATACGACTCCTCCACCAACCTAGCCAGCACTCTTTGAAATCGCGATAAGGTCAAACGCTCCTTTTATTTCTCCTTCTCCTCCTAACGCATCAACGCCTGGGAAGATCGCGGGGGATGGGGGGGAGAAGGGGAGGGGGGGCAACTATGCATCTGCGTTACCCCGGGGCTCTCAAGAAGCTCCCCTTACACGGGAAAAACCGGCGGTCCCGTTTCGTCACCCCTGCGCGGCCGTTGGCCGTCTTCTTTTGTTTCACACCGGCTGAATAACCGACCGGGTCGTTCCCCTCCTCGAAGCAACGGCGTCCCGCAGCAGAAGCCATCAAGAAAAACCCGTACACAGGCGGGGGCTCATCTCCGGTTGCTGCCGCAACAGGGAGACCGATTCATTCCCCATTCTGAGAAGGAGCCCCACACCGCGGTGCGCGAACCTGCTCTCCTCCCCTCTCCCACCAGTCCTCCTTCCCCTCCTGACCACTGAACTCCTTTTTCATCTCGCATTTTGCAAGTAGAGAGAGAGAGACGGATAGCTCCTCCGAGAAAGCGATGCGAGCCAGCAGATCGACCGACGGAGAGTACACCCTAGCCGAGCACAGCAGCCCTTGTTTCGCATTGCTTTCCTAATAGTTCCACTTCTCCGTTTACTTTTTTTATGCCCTTATCTCCCCCGCCTCGTCCACATAAGCCTCCTCCTATGGGAGGAGCTCCAGTCAACTGCAAAATGGATACGTTGTGTCGCAATTCGCCCCGCCGCGGTGGCTCAGTGGTTAGGGCGCTCGACTACTGATCCGGAGTTCCCGGGTTCGAACCCGACCGTGGCGGCTGCGTTTTTATGGAGGAAAAAACGCTAAGGGCGCCCGTGTGCTGTGCGATGTCAGTGCACGTTAAAGATCCCCAGGTGGTCGAAATTATTCCGGAGCCCTCCACTACGGCACCTCCTTCTTCCTTTCTTCTTTCACTCCCTCCTTTATCCCTTCCCTTACGGCGCGGTTCAGGTGTGTGCAAAGATATATGAGACAGATACTGCGCCATTTCCTTTCCCCAAAAACCAATTATTATTATTATTATTATTATTATTGTGTGGCAATTCTGAGACAACTTCGAGCGAAACAAAACGGGCAAAAAACAAATATAACATGTGGGGAAAAAATGGGTGGGGGGGGTGACACGGTCGTGTGATGTGTACGAAGCAGAGATGAGTATCCCGGCTGCATGCACGGAGCTTATGAGTTAAGTTGACAGCTGCGGGCGTGCGTGTTGAGAGAGCATCTGCAAGCGTACGCGCGTTCCTGACACTTCTTGGAGGCAGTGAGTGACGGCTAACATGTACGCGGTGGCGACAGTCCCCCCCCCCCGCCCTCCCCCCCACCCCCCCCCCCCCAGAGTACGCGCTTATGCTGCCCAGACTTTCGGAAGAAAAAAAAAGAGAAAAAGGTGACGAGTATTAAGGACGTCGTGTCGTCCCCGTCGCCGACAATCCTCCGAGTCGCCTCGAAAGGCGCCACGTTATTATACCGGGAAGAAACGTCGGGTGAGCCGGGAGGCGTTAAAAAACCGCGAGTTCGACGCCTGTGCATGCAGCGGAGCCATATACGACCCAGGACCAAGTAGGTATAGAAAGGAAAGGCGAGGAAACAAGCGAGACGGCCGCTTTTGGCAGGTGTTACACCGTAAAGAACCTCGCTGTTGGCTCTGGCTATAAAACATCCGCCCAGCCCTCCGTCTTATAGCGTCCTTCAATATTGAAGCATAGCTCCCAAGAAAACCCGACAACAAGACAAGAACCATGCTTTCTTCTCAGAAAAAAAGGCTTTCGTCACCTCTCTACGGGGCGCCAGGACGCAGATGGTTGCCGCGCCGTCTGTAACGGGAACCCATATCGGATTCCATCGGTCCCCTCTAGAGCTTTCGTTTCTATTACGCGGTCGAAGCACTTACCATCGCCGCACCCGCTCCGGCCTCTGTAGTACAAGCTTTCTTTATCTTCGTGCCACGGGGACCTCTCAGGTTCGTTTAAATATTAAACCCACTTTCATCACTCTTTTTTTTCTTTTCTATATCGTTGCCTCACTGCGAAGAAAGAAGCAGCTGCACTGGCCAGACATGTTTTTTTTTTTTTTTTATGGGAGCATTTTTCATCCCCCGCAGCTGTTACCACGGCCGTCATGCGCGCACCACGCCGAGGCCGCAATGAACGATGCAGGCACCACCAGGTGCTTTCCGAGAAAAGCAAGGCTAAAGAGGAAAAATTCGAAAATACGTGAAAGTTCAAAACGACATACGCGATAATAATAACTGAGCAAAGCCTGAAAGCAAGAGCCGCTTTTAACGCGACTATCGTCGGCATTTTCTTTTTTTCTCTCTCTCTTTACTCCCCCCTCCCCCCCCCCCCCCCTTCCCTCGCTCCGAACGTGCCCAGGCGATCACGGCAGCGTGTTGCGCAAGTGCTCCGGCGACGTGCGCGCGGAGGAAGGCTGTCGTCCTCCAAAGGACGCTGTTATACGAGGTAGGGGGGGGGGGGGGGGGGGGTTGAGGTTCGAGAGGGCGGGCCCGAAAGGAACAAAATGAGCAGGAAAAAGAAATAGAATGACCCCACTCCCGCTGCGCGTTAATCGATTGGGTCCCGCCCCGAGCGAAACTTTCTTTTTACATACACTGGCGTCGCCGTACAAACGACTGCGAGTTCTGTTCAAGCGCCGTTGAACGAACGGGCCCCACCGGTCAATCCAATCATCAGCCCGGAGAAAGGACACTCGAACGATTCGTAGCTCCGCGCCGGTATGAGACACACAATATATACACACATATACACACACACACACACACGCATACACAGACTCCCGGCCTTTCTTTATCTCTCGGTCGGTACTGTTATGTACGCCCCCGTTCGGCGCATAAAACGGGGCGGCAAATGAGCGTATACTGAGTAATGGCGAGGAACCGACGGAGCAGCTAAAACGAGGCTTAGAATAAGGATACAAGAATAAGAACGGGTCAATGGCGCTGCGAGTTGATTGAGTCTCGTGCGAAGGTGATCTCGGACGAGTTTTAGACAGACAAGACGGAGGTTAAAGCGGCGCGGGCGGGCAGCCGCCATTCGACATAGGCTCCGAGACGTAGAAATAAAACGGGCCGCCGGCCTGGCCGTCGATTTGAATGCCGTGTGCACGCACCATCATTTCCGAGATTCGCCCTCGTATAGAACGGGGGGGAGAAAGGAATAGCAATGGCGTTAAGGAAATGAGCCCATCGCAAATTTGAGCGTTGTTTTAACGAGTTTTTTTTTTTTATATTGCCCGAGCTTTTAGCCTTTATCCGTTATGAGAAAGTAGGCGGGGTCGTAAGTACGAACAGTGTAATACAAATTTTCAAGTTTGCCTTCGAACGTCAGAAGAAGATTTACAAACTGTCAAGCAGGCGTACGCATTCCGTGCCATAGATCGACCGTCGATCGCTAAATCGCCTCTGGTGCGCGCAACGCCCTGTAGCGAATTAGACAGTGAGCTCAGCTTAACAACGAGCAGATTTCATACAAGGCGAGTCCAAGGAAACGTCCTAATTCAGTAACCTTGCTTATTTGAGTCAGCTGGCATCGATAGCTGAAGCATGACTTGAATGAGCGTGCAAAGTTATACAACGAAGCTGTGCTCGCTATACCTATAAGCGCGATTGCTTATTCACCGTTCCCAATCGAAGCCTCATTTAAAGGGACACTGAGGAGAACCCTATCAAAATTTTTTGTTAGCAATATCCGATAGTTCGGCATTTCATGGCTTTGTTGACGCTTGTCTTGGGAGCGAAAGATGCATTTATTTCAAAGAAATTTGGATTCGAAGTTGAAAAAGTTTTTCCCGCCACTCCTATTCAAACTCGAGAACTCTTATGACGACACGGAGAACTCTTATGACGACACAGAACGGAGTGACGTGAAACGTGACGTAAACGGAGACTCCCGTGATTTCTGGTAATAGCGGTGCGGTGCGCAACCTTGCTTTGCAAGCCTCAGAGATTCGTGACTTCCATGAAGTAAGGAAAATTCCTCCATGGTGGCGCCTCTTGTCCTAGGAAGTCATCACACGCTTGTACTTGCGAGATTGGCCTGTGGCGGCGATACCTGTATTTTGTGGTCTTGCTATTTTCTACATTACAAGAGCTTTGTTTTCAGGAAGAGTGGCGTTTTTGTGATCAGGAGCCAACTTCAATTTCTCCTCAGTGTCCCCTTTAAGCTGAAAGAAAAGAGTGCAGTACAGGCGGATATTATAGTGCGCTCATTTTACGCACGAGGGGAGAAGACCCCATGCCCTATACTTTATAAACCGACCGACGAAACTATGCAGCCCCCACCTGACGTCGGTTTCGAAACGCAAAGGTGTGCGGTCTCAGTCCATAGTTAGAAACAGGCCCGACAGCTTCCTTCCAGAAAAACCTCGGCTTTCTTCACCCGTGGCACTGCGGACAACTAGAGCGAGGGGTGTACTCAGTCTGCGACGGCGCGCCGCATGCATAATACAGGACAACGTGCTCAGGACGTGCAGTCCCCCCCCCCCCCCCCCCCCTCCGTGCGCCCAAAGGTGTACGCGTCACACAGTGTGTTGAAAGTGGGATCGCGAGGCAACGGCACGTCACCCTAGCAAGCGACGGTCGAATTTCATAACGGCGCTTCCCGGCCCACCTTTCCACCCTCCTCCCCACGTTAGGGAGAAGAAACCGAGGAGGAAGATGGACGGGCGGGGAAGGGTACAGTCTGTCACCCTCAGCAATCCCCCCCCCCCCCCCCCCCCCCCCCCCCCCTTCGCCTCCGGCGACGCCGGCGCAATCCCATACTTTATGCCGGCGGCAGCGCACTGTTCCGTTCCACGTGATTACCCAACTAATGCGCCGCCGTGGGCAGCCAGACGATACACTGCCCAGGCTTCGAAAATTGCAAGCCCTGCTGCGTATGGCTGACCCTAATGGTCAAGCGAGCGCATGTATGTGTAACGAAAGAGACCTTTCGACATCGCGTACGCACGCGCGGGGTTGACCGCATATGCACTGCCCTCTATGGGCCGCTCGCGTTACTGCTAACTAGTCGTAACGCGAGACGCGACATCAAAGGCTAGCAAACACGACGCTTCGCTACACAGCTTCACAGAAACCGGCGCTGCGTCAACCTCCAGAAGCTGATCAAAGAACGTCTGATTTCCTGCATAGACGCCAATTCAATTCGTGCGGATTCCCATATGCAAAGCTCCAAGAACTCTCGTAGGATAATATGGGATTTCTGGGAGTTCCCCTTATCCCTATGTGCGGAACTTCCAGGATTTTCAATACTGATACACCACAAGGACCCGCCGCGGTGGCTCAGTGGTTAGCGTGCTCGGCTACTGATCCGGAGTTCCCGGGTTCGAACCCGACAGCGGCTGCTGCGTTTATATGGAGGCAAGACGCTAAGGAGCCCGTGTGCTGTGCGATGTCAGTGCACGTTAAAGATCCGCAGGTGGTCGAAATTATTCCCGAGCCCTCCACTACGGCACCTCTTTCTTCCTCTCTTCTTTCACTCCCTCCTTTATCCCTTCCCTTACGGCGCGGTTCAGGTGTCCAACGATATACGAGACAGATACTGCGCCATTTCCTTTCCCCAAAAACCCAATTATTTCCACATTCCACCGCGGAGAGAGCGTCCAGAGCGTCCATCTGAATCTTTCGGGCTCCGGTTTACCAGTGAGCTACCGCTTGACGGTCATCTTCAGTTCCTGGATTTAGATCTGCACTTTGACAAACAGCGTGTGTGCTGGTCCTTCAAACCCAGGTCAAAAAAGGCTTTGCTTCCCTACACTAGTGCCCATTCGAAGTTGGTCAAGCGAGGCATCATTTCCCTATGTGTTGAGTCGGCCCTAAAAAAGTCCTGTGACCACAAAGTCCAAGAGAGCTTCCAGTACCAGCTTCAGCGTTTGCAAGCAGCTGGATACCCTCCGCACGTCATTTCGAGTGTGTGTGAAAATGTGCTTCAAAAAATTAAGAGAGAACGCAAAGACAAAGTAGACGCCGAGCAAAAGAAGGCCCATGTCATTCCATACATCCACAAATTCTCGCACAACATCAAGAAAGTGGCGAGAAAAGGAGGCGTCAACGTTGTCTTCTCGGCTCCATGCAGACTGTCCAAGGTGTGCGTGATGATGAAGAACACTAAGAAGACCCCTTGCAAAATCAAACATCTAAGGAAGTTCAAAGATTGCGTTTCCGGCGTTGTTTACCGCATTCCCCTTAGTTGCGGAAAAGTCTACATAGGCCAAACCGGCAGATGCTTTAATGAAAGAGCAAGGGAGCACCGGTTGAGCGTGGCAAACAACGATGGAGGGTTTTTGGCTAAGCATTGTGCGGACTGCACAAAAATGAAGCAACGGGACTGTGTACCATGGTTCGAAAAGACGGAATTTCTGGCCAGATTGAATGACAAATGGGAGCGTCTCGTCGTCGAAACTTTTTACATCGGCACCACGGACAACTGTGTTAGCAAGGCTTCCATTTCCTTATCATCCAAAGAATTTTCGTTTTTGCGGGGGCATGTGTAGCCTAGTGGCCTGTTTGTGCCCTGGTGATTGAGCAGTGCCTCCTGATTGCGTTTGATGCTTTCGTTGTTCATTTGATTAGCGATCTCAGTTTTGTTTCGGTTCTGTCATGGTTTGAGATGTTTTCCTACGCTTCGGATTTCATTCACCCCTCCCCCTTTTTTAAAACCGTTGTTGTCTTAAACTGTTGTCCCGTCTTTCATCTTTTTGTTTTTTAAATGACTCGGTGCCTATTTTCACTGTTTTTGTGACGTAGCTTCTTGAGCTGATTCATGGTGTTTTTTACCCTTTTGACCTGGTGCCTTTTTTCACTGTTTTTTTTTATTTTGACGATAACCGATGTGGTTGTTCTTGTTTCCCGTTTTGTTAGCTTTCAAAAGGGGGTGTGC
The DNA here is from genome assembly GCF_052857255.1 of Amblyomma americanum. Classification (NCBI taxonomy): domain Eukaryota; kingdom Metazoa; phylum Arthropoda; class Arachnida; order Ixodida; family Ixodidae; genus Amblyomma; species Amblyomma americanum. The sequence continues at coordinate 51,210,064 of NC_135498.1, forward strand.
TTCGTCTCTTGGTTTTGGTGTCAGCACCTGCGCTTGTAAGCGGTTCGAGCTTCAGTGGTATCAGATGGCTACAGTGGTGTGGTTTTGTTTTGAATTTTCTTACTTTGGAGAACGCGTAATTCTCAAGAGTGCACTGTCGCTAAGCGTTCCTTTGCTTTTTGTTTTCATAGAAAGGGCCGGCCCGGTATAAGATTATCTTGTAAGCGTTGGTTCTTGTGTGGTCTGTTTATCGCCTGGGCAGATTGTCACGTGCCATATTGATCAGATTTGAAGTGCGTTGGGATCGCTATATATATTTGCCTTGTATTCCTTCCTTTAGTAAAGTTGTAAGTCTGCGTTAGTGTGTGTCTGCCTCCCTTTCGTCCGTGTTCTTGTTGCGCAGTTCGTCTTTTTTGCATTATGATCAACCAACTAGCCCGACAAGTCCTGTTGCTCTTCCAAGGTGAAACATCTCCGCCTCTCTCTTCCGCACCTTCTTTTGTTCCAGCTCCGTTTCACTGCGTATTTGTTTTTAGCGCCCCCCGCAGCGGCATCGCGTGAGGCCACCAGCAGAGCGGCGTCTCTAGCTTCTCACTCTCGGCGGCCCACCCAAAGGCGCGCACGGCAGCTGCAACGCGCACGGCTTGACCTCGCAGGCAGCAGCGCTACGATAACGCGCTCGGCCAGCTGGCGTGCGCGTTCCAAGACGCGCGACCAGCTGCTGCTGCTGCTGCTCCTGCCCCCTCGCGGCGGCGGCGGCGGCGGGTGCGCTTCGACCAAAGAGGCCCCCTGACGACGGGAGCGCACGGTAGGCCCACCTCCCCTTTTAGCAGCACCGCGATACTTCCAGGTTTGCGGAGTATACACGCGGAGTGCGTGGTCCCCGGGCGGGCTATGTTTACGTGCACATGCATGCACGCAGGCACACGCACCCTTCCCATCGTGTACTTGATTTCATCACTATAGAGACGGGCCGGACTATGATGTCACTGTCGCCCCACTAACGAAAAAGCACACGGCTATTAGCGGTTAGTGTGGCCCTCGCGACCATCGTGTTGCGGATGTCCCGCGCTTTTTAATGAAGAAAAAAAGTTAAGTCGAAGAAACACTGTAATGGGGGGGGGGGGGGGGGGGGGGGTAAATCGCGGAGAAGAGGTGCGACCGTAACTTTCACTGTGGACTATGGCGGGAGTGACTTGTGTATTCAAACAGCGAACCGTCAAGTGCACCAGAAGCAAGACGCAGCGAAAACTCACTATCTCGATGCGTCGCATGTTCGTTTCTCAGAGTCGCGTGCGTGTACACAACGTGTAAAATGCTGTGTGGCGCGTTCACCACGAGCGCTCGCAACAATAATTGCAGTGCACACTCACATACCTGTGGGCTAGATCGCATTAATTGAAAAGGTGGAAGGCGATACGTCTCCTGTGAGGCCAAAATGTTCGAGGTGAATGAAAAGGAATCCCCACATATGTGGCGAAGACGCCTTCGTCATGCACACCAACTCTCACAAGAACCAGCGCTCACCACGAAGTCCACCTGGTTTCACAAGATCACTGACGGCTAGTTCTGGAGTGCGCCCGCTCTTAATGTCTCCCATCAACCCTCAAGGCACTGCACCCCTGAATGACGTCATCACCGGCGAGTGGGCGAACGCGTGAATTGTCGGTAACAACTCATCACGGTGGCGACGCCGTTGCGCTATAACCATCGTCAGCAGCGGAAGCATCTGAGTTGGCGCAGAGTAGGGTTAAACGCCTCTCTCAACAACCTCCCACGGATCCCGTCTTGAAGAAGCCGCTGTCCCGTTATGCCAAAAACATTTCCTACAGCGTACACGACAGCCGTTTGGCCCAAAGAAATGCCCAGAGAAGAGAGAAACTACCTCCTCAAAAGAAATCTCAGCGGCAGCCTGCATCAGAGAAACGCATCCCGCATCCACTGCGGGCAACACGACGACCGGCACTCTACCCCTCCCAGCTAGCCGCTCCGCCGCCGTCGGCAGCAGCAGCTCAGCCGGAACGCGTATTAGCCAAATTGCCCCCCGGCTGCTGCCCCGCACTCCACCGCAAGACAACCATCGCCCAAAGCGGGTGCGCTCCCATTGTGATTGCGCCCGTTATATCACGCCTCAGCCGCCAGGGGCGTGAGAGAGAGAGAGGACCCGGCAACGGGCCATTCCACCCTCCGGCCGCCATTTGGGTGCAGCGTCGCGCCTCGACAGCGCCCGAAGCTGGCCGCTAAAACGAACGGGGAAGCCATTTCAACGGGTGTACGTGGTAGGCCAGTCTTGTCACGAAGTGTACGACCGTTGCCTTCGACAATAAGGTACCTGCTTCTCAAGTCGGTGGCATTCTTTCTTTTTCCCTTCCAGGGAACAGCGGGTCAAGAATTTCAATGTGTCTGACCAACGGGCAACCGGGCAAACGACCAGTGCTCAGAAAAGCGAGAAAGACAACTCTTTCATAACAAGCAGAGGAGGAATATCTTTCAGTCAACACACGCGAAGCAGGTAGTGAAACTAAATCCAGAATAAAAGGAGAAAAAGACCCTGGAAAAGACAGCCCTTCACAAACTGCTCTGCTTTTCAATCAAGCGTCCTCTTATTTTCCTTCTGTCCTTGCTCCTCTGCAAGATTGTCCTCTCTCCTGTGATGCACCATTTGGTGAGAAAAACGAAGTCTCGTTTCGGAGCAGAAATTTCACCACGTACGCTTCATGTAACGTCTCTTTTGCCTCTCGAGCGCGAATGCATTGAAAAAAGCGGGCTTACAATAACGCTGCACTGAAATGCGGAGCTGTGTACACTTTCCCTCGCGCACAGACAGCCTCGAGAGCGCTGCGCGCAATTATACGAGGCGTACTTTCATATGTGTGCGCGGAGCGACCCCGACACCCCGCCTCCTCCAACTCCAGCAGCGTGCGAAGTGCCCCTCCTTCGCACCCCGGGGCCATGTAATCCATTAGGCGCCCCGCAGCTAAATGGGGCACAAAGCACGGGCCTGTAGCACCGGCCTCGTGCAGTGCCCGCAGCGGCATCCATCCTACAGCGCCACCACGCGGACGCCCCCTGCAGCCACGGCCGGTCTTTCACCCGAGCCGCCACGCGCCCCGGGCCTTCGAGGCCCGTCGTGTACGCACTGATGCCGTTACTGGCTGCTGACAGTTATGCATCCCTCCTGCGTACGGAACGCGCAGCGTCGCGCAGGAGAAGGAATGACGCAGCAGCTTCGCCGTTCTCGAATCACTTCTTTTTCTTCGTCTCCCTCCATCGCTACCTTCGCTCTGTCCGCCTCACTCCCACGCATCTCCTCCTTTTCTGCTCTTCCTTGGGCGTTCCTTTTTATTGCCCCGTCGCCACGTCTGCGACAGAGAAGGATCGATGTTAATTCGAGCCACTCACAGCGAGGCTATTTCCCTTTTTTTTTACCGCCTGCTTCTCGGCCGACGCCGGTCGTAATTTACACTCCCACATCCCCGAGAGAACGAAAAAATATAGACAGAGAGAAGCGGCAGACTCCGCAAATGGCGCAGGCGGGGTCGGTTTCATGGAAGGGCACTTTTCGCTCTCTTGTATTGTTGTTTCTGGTTTGATTCGTTCCTCCGCAAACCTCGGGATCAAATGCCCGCCCTGCACGTCGGGACGACAGACACTCGCGCAGCGCTTTGGCCCCAGATACGCGGTAATACGCATACGCTCTGCGTCAGGTTTAAACGGCCCGGACAACGCCTCGCGAGGAGGGGGCGTTGCCCCGAGGGCGCGGTCGTTGAAACGCTCACACAGCGCAGCGGCCGCCGACAACTGGGGCACTTGAGGCGAACCCTACAGCGAGCTGGCCAGTAACCTCAGCGTTACTCTAAGACGTCACTCTCGCTCGATTTACCGCAGTGAATAAATCTCCCTCCGGATTCATTCCCCGATATTTGCACTGCTCCGACGCCGCGCAGGTGCGAGCAATAAACCGGCGCACACAGCCCGAGGCGAAAGTAGGCATGCGGCCTGCACATGAGAGGTCAGTACACCACTGCGTGTGACGACACGACAGCCGTTAGGCACACTGACGAACTGCCCCCCCCCCCCTTTTTTTTTTCTTTCCATCCTCCTCTCTCTGTCTGCACGCGCCGTCCAGGTAACGACCTATTCGTGGCTATTTTCTTCCACTTCCCACTCAGGTATAGCGCTGTGGCCGTCGCGTTGACGATAGCCGCAATGCAGTCCGTCTCGCGCAATCGTCTCAGGCGGCCCGACTGCCACCATACTCCCACCGGTCTACAGAAATAGACGTCGGCGGCAGGTCAGCAACGCGGTCAATTCGTGCCTCCGCACTTACACGCAGTGCCTGCAAACTCGCACGAGGTGAGTACCTCGCCCTCTGTGAGAGAAACAGGCCATGCATTGACCCTTCATGCTTCCTTGCCTATGGGAGGAACCCCGCTTGTATTAATGCAGTGCGTCGAATTACAGCGCCACGGTGCATTCGGTTGTGCTATTGCGATTCTCGAAGAGGCGGCTCCGAACCAGAGGTAGCTCTCAGCCACACCGAAAATTACGTGCGACGCCTCTTGGAATCAAGTTGCAGAAGCGGGTCGTACCATTAATGAGGCCCCAGGTGTAACGGTGCGCCAGTAACCACACCATTTTTCCCGCGAAGGAATCTGGCGAATCATAGGGAGGCCTTTGCGGCCTCTTTAAAATGCTTCCTCGACTGGGAAACAGACTACAAATGGAAGCAGTGAGTAGCTAGAGACCTTTCTGCGCACCTATCATCACCATCGTCATCGTCATCATCATCATCACCAGCCTGAGTACACCCACTGCAGGGCAAAGGCCTCTCCCATGACTCTCCAATAAACCCTGTCCTCTGCCAGCTGCGCCCACCCTATGCCTGCGAACTTCTTAATCTCATCCGCTCACCTAACCTTCTGCCGCCCCCTGCTACGCTTAACTCTTGGTAACCCACTCCGCTACCCTTAAGGACCAGCGGTTAGTTTGCCTTCGCATTACATGCCCTGCCCAAGCCCATTTCTTCCTCTTGATTTCGACTAGGATGCCATTAACACGCGTTTGTTCCCTCACCCACTCTATAGGACGCGGAATTAGCTGCTCCAAAAATGGTCGACGTTAATTCGTTACCTAGGTGTCGCATAGGGCAGAGCAATCACCGGCATCAATACGCGAGGCTAGCCCGGGCTATAGCTTATTTCAAAACTCAACCTCCTAATCAGAGGTTACGAAAACGACAAAACCAATAAAACAACCTACATATCGGCAAGCCACAGCGTCTTATGCGCAGACGGGTGGTTTTTTTTTTTTTTTATTCTCCAGAGGCTGGCGTAATGGGTACGAAATGAATGTGACGAGAAGCGGACTCTCGAACACGCGAATAAGATGGACCGTCCGTGACTGCGTGCAAGTGTCGCCAAGTGGGGTTACCAAGAGGGCGATGAAAGCTTATGGTGATCGCGCCTCTTGAAAAGGGACGGCCGTCATCTGATAAATTGAAGGCTATATACCGGAGAGTTGAGCGAACAGGGCTGAATGAATGCGGGGGGCCTTTCAGGAGGAATCACGTGAATAAATAGCAACGGGGCGAAAAAAAGAGCCAAAATGTAGACAGGAGCGTATCCCTAAGAGAGAGGCGGAGGGGGGGGGGGGGGGGGGGTAAGTGGCAGCCGGTCCTTAACCTTGGCCTTCAATCAGGCGCCGCGCCGACAGCGAAAAGCTCTCGGGCGGCGAGTGATGGTAGTTCCGCAGTCGCGTGACAGCTGAGTGGCTAGCAAGAGACTCCTTTTGTCATTTTTTTTTTCAGCAGACATCACGCCTTTCTGGAGCGCTCCTTCTCGACAAAGCTCGCGATGTAACGAAGTTCTCGACAAGAAAATGAGACAAGCATTAGCAAATGGTTCACTGCCCTAATCACCGGAATGGGTGCTTCTGGCGTCAGGGCACAAGACACCGCAGCCGGATCAAGGATCGATTTCTAGATGTGACGTCATTAAGCCGTCTAACCCAGAGCAAGCGCTAGGGTTAATTGCGGGCTCGATAACCCGCACAGCCAGAGAGCATCGAGCACGGCATTTCTCTTTGCACGTTCCGAAAGCGCACGAACACCCTTATCTCCTGGTAAAGAAAATTCTTGAATTATATTCGGACGTTTTGCCTTAAGATGGCTCGAGTAATGTTTTCATAAGAAGACAAATAACACGCTTTTCATTTAATCGCTTCCAGACTACAATAGACGAATCACAAAACTGAAGTAGTGCCACTTCTACTATGTTTTCACTGCTTGCTTTGTTGCCAAAACCGCAGCTAGCGACCGCAGCGCCGCACACAACTCTGTGGCGAAATCATTGTAATAAGTACCACGGTGAAAAAAAGAAAGAAAATAAAGCTCTGTTACACAATGGAATAACGCTAGCTTTCAGAGGGCACTGGCTATGCGTGATACGGCTGGAATAAGCGGCCCGGTGCGCTAGAACTTCATCGAGCGACCGCGCAGCAAGTAATTAGAGCGACGGTCTCAAGGACATCCCCACGCACAAAAGGGGACCGGGTCTTCTTATCAGACACTTTGCGCGCGTCCAAAAGTCAAGCGCGCCAGAACAAGGAGGTGGTGTCCCTAATCGCAGGGAAATCGACGACGATGACGCCTTGGTGCGAAAATAAGCAAAACAAAAGAAATAAAAAAGACACCTCTTCTTCCCGCGCAATCCCTCCTTTATCCCCAAATTGATTCCGGTGTCTCAATTTTTTTTTTCGTTTCCCTACTAGACACTTTGTGCGACTTCCTTCGATGACACTCCACCATCGAGGCGACGAAGACGACGGGGCTGAGCTTGAACTAATCGACTACGCAGAGAATCGGTATAAAGAAAGAAAGAAAGAAAGAAAGAAAGAAAGAAAGAAAGAAAGAAAGAAAGAAAGAAAGAAAGAAAGAAGCTCGTTCGACGTCGTAGGTTTTGGAGGGAGGGGACGGCGGGCTGATTGGATGAGGCGGCGACTGCAGCAACGGCTCGCACAGACGCCATCGTCATCTTGACGAAATGAGGAATTAGGGCCCATCGGCGGCGCCAACGAGTTTGGATCGCCAGACTGTATTTACTGCGTGCAGTATGAGGCTGTCGGCCCTTTAGCGAAGCTAGCTCTCTCCTAAATGTTCGAGGCCCCGTGCTTTATTTCCTTTTCTGTCTTTCTGGTTAAGCGAAACTAAGCCCGCGGTGCGCGACGAGGTATAACATGACAAAAACGATAGGACCGCCAAAGACGGGGCAAAAAAAAAAAAAAAACACAGCGCACGCCGGAAGAACTCCCTGGACGAGGTGATGATCAAGCGATGGTGTGTCTTCTATCAACCAACACTTGAGCCGCACTGTCCAAATAAAGTTAACTGCAGCGTTAGCGCGTAGTTCGACACGCACCATCAACTCGACACGCTGCGACGCGCAAAAGACTTCGGTGCGCATCGAGGAAGAGGAGAGTGCTAACTCCGCGCTCTACGCAGTAAAGATGCTGCCATTAAGTCACGAAACGAGCTGCTAATCATAAGAAAAAGGAACAGAAAAATAATATAAAAAACAGAATCGCCATCTCCAGGAAGAAACTGGAAAAGTACGGACAAAAAAAAAACACGGAGAATAAATGCGATTATAGGCCGGCTCTGGCAACGATCCTCCGCTCTCCGTTAGATGGCGTTAGTGCGAGGCGGCGACGAAGCGAGAGGTAATCAAAACGCACAGATTCGGCCCTCCGCAATTACCGTCCTTACCTGTCATTTGTCAGCCCGGCGCGGTTCGTGATCGAAACAGCTAAGGGATCGCGTTAACGAAATTGCTGTCCTAAGTGAGCTGTAGGGGAAAGACGAGCTAAATACGCGAATGGCAAGTATGCACGTGCACAAACTGGGGGGGCTAAAACGCAAAACGCAGGCGAAGAACTGACGGAATGGACGCGATGGAATATAGCCAATGCCGCTTATATCAAGCAGCGACATCGTAAGCAAATTACCGCTCCTAGCTTCACTGTTTTCTCTTAATTTTTCCTCTCCGGCGTAAATACGCCCTATTATCCCCCAAAACTTACTAGAAAGTAGTGTCTATTCTATACATTATTTAGCGTACAGTGGAACGGCGCTTGACTCCCGGTACATACTTAAAGAAAAGTTAGTAAGAAGTTAGTAAGCGACGCTGTTCACTAGCTGCGACTGCTTATTATTCCCTTGTAAATGCCATTTCAAAAACAGATTCAGTAAAAATCAGCACCTACTAACTACCTCTTGTTACTGCGTTGTTAGTTACCGTTCATGTAACCCTTAAAAAGAAATTTGCGGATCACAAATAACATACGAATTAGCGTGAATAACGTGCTTTTCTTACTGCATATATCTATAACGTCACGCGATAAGTTACAAACGAACCTCGGAGAGTCGGTGCCAGATCAAGTGTATAAAAACGGCTCCCTTTAATACGAATTTATTGTTATTACAGGCAGCGTAATCGTTTCGTAATCGCACGAAACGAAGCCACAGGAGCGTTAACCCTTAAAACAAACGGCTCGATTGAAAGAACAAAGCGTATTTCTCACGTGACTACCAAAAATCAAAACACAAAAAAAAACAAAACAAAACAGCAACAAGAAACAAACACTAGCAAAGCGGCATCGACACGTGGCCCTTGAAAAGAAACGGAGCGCTCTCGAAAGGAAGGTCCACAGGCGCATCAGGGCGTAAATAAATTAAAGCCGTGGCGGTGCTTCGAAGGCAAAAAAAAGGAATCAAACAATTAAAAAAAAAGTGGCACGAGGTGAAAAAGGAAGAAAAGCTCCGTGACTTCCACGCTGGCCGTGCAAGGCCCATGGGGACCTATACGAAGGAACCACCAACAGCATTAGGAGGAAAATGGGAGTCCGCGACCAAACCAGACCTTGAAAGTAACAGCAACAGGGAAAAAAAACAAGAAAAAAAACAGCGTGGAAGAGCGAGCTTTAATGACAAGAAAGTGAAGAGACGACTGACACGGTAAAAGAGAGGGAATCAAGAAAAGGAAACGAGAGACAGAAGGCAAATTAGTTTTCCCCGGTGTGCGAGCGACACTCGTCCCAACACTCTGGCGGGACGAAGAGAAAGAAGATGAATTTGGAGCGAGAGAAAAAAAAAAGCGATCGGAAAAAGAGCATGAAAAGGTGGCGTAAAGAAGAGGTTCCATCAGGGCTGGATCAGGACCGTTTCGCGCGTGGATTCCAGAGCCTGAGATGCCGTTAGTGTAGAAACCCCGAGCTGCAAAGTGGGAAAGAGCCCGTAAGAAGCGCCCGAGGAGTGCGCATGAAAGGACAAGAGTGACTTTGTGATAAGGAGGAACACAAGGAGCGCTAGGCGCGATGAATTCAGTGGGAGGTGGTGGTGGTAGTGGTTGTTTATAAAAATGATAGTAAAAAGGAAGGAAAAGATTTCTGCTAGCCCCGGCATCTGCCATCGACACTGAAGCACCTGAGCTGGGGCAGCGGAAATAAAGGATAGCAGGCAGAATGGAGAAATAATAATAATTGGTTTTGGGGGGGAAAGGAAATGGCGCAGTATCTGTCTCATATATCGTTGGACACCTGAACCGCGCCGTAAGGGAAGGGATAAAGGAGGGAGTGAAAGAAGAAAGGAAGAGATAGGTGCCGTAGTGGAGGGCTCCGGAATAATTTAGACCACCTGGGGATCTTTAACGTGCACTGACATCGCACAGCACACGGGCGCCTTAACGTTTTTCCTCCATAAAAACGCAGCCACCGCGGTCGAGTTCGAACCCAGCTAAAACTCCCTAATTGGGATTGCGGGCAGAGCAGCCCAGCATCACAGTATAGGGATGCGCATAGAGGGCATTGAACACACACACACACACACACACACACACACACACACACACACACACACACACACACACACACACACACACACACACACACACACACACACACACACACGCACACACACAATGAGCAGCCACATTCCTTTCTCCTTGACTCCTAATTCCTTAATACTCCTTTCACGTCGCGAAACTCAATTTCCCCCTAGCGTCACGACCATTTCGCCGCGCAGGTACACGCCATGACATAAAAGGAGACACATAGGAATGAAGGCGAAGGGGGCACTTTTAAGGAAAGAGAGGGTGAATACGGCCAGGACGAAGAAGACGAAGACGGCGGCCCGCCAGGATCTTTGTGGGGAGCAGTCTTGAGCAATCTAGAGCACGCAAGCCTACACCCTACAGCCCAGGCTGGAAAGGGCAGGGGGCGGGGTCTCACTCTCCGCGCATGATGAAATTAGGGAGAGGGGTACCCGGCGAGACGCCGACTATGGGAAAGTGGGCCTTGCGTAGCGGCGGAAAGAACATGGTGCGAAGGGAAGGCGGAGAAAGATGGCCCCTGTTGCATACATGCAGCGTCGCCCGCCTTCGTGGATACAACCCGTATTGTGTCGGAAATAAACGAATACACAAGGAGACGAAGAAAAAAAAGAAATCGAAGCAAACAACGGGGCGAGCAACGAGAGGCAAAAACTCACGCACTCTTACGCATGAGAAGGAATAAGAGAGCGAAAGCGGATTGAAAGCGCGGGAACGTTATCCCCAACGCGTCCCTCTATACCTCCCTATTTCCCTGGGGAGGAAAGGAAAGGCAGTGAACGCTGTTGCCACCGAGATGCACACACAACGTTGCAACGCACGGCCCGCTGAAGAGGGCGCTGGAAAAATGATAGAGAGAATATCGTGAGATAGTAGCAGGAAGAGAAGGAGGAGGTTTCCTATCAGCCTCACACCACCAGCTAGCTTTGCTGACAGCTAACACGGCCCGGATTACTTGGCCCTGGCGTTCCTTGCCGCGTCTATACTGTTTCTATCTGCCAACTCCGGGTATAGGGATAGTACAGGCTGAGGTGGGGAAGCTAGGGAGGAGGGATGACTCTGGCGCTGACGCGCGTCACATCGCCAAAACCAGCAGGGAAAGAAGGGAAGTAAAGGGAGCTAAAAAGGGAAGCAGGGCAGAGGGAAGAGTCGCGGTGCGCGGGATGATGAGCACTTTATTAAGCATGACGGCAGGCGGCGGGAAGACGACGCAGCTCGGCGTTCCTCGGCATCCGCCGGGGCGAGATAAGAGGAGACGCCGGCGATGGGGGAAGCTCCGCAAGCTGTCACTGTCGGCACGCGCCGGCAGACGCCCCTCAGTGGGAGCGACAGTGGGCGCGCATCTGCGAGGTGCGGCTTGTACCGTTATTCATTCCGTATTAGCGACAGCCCTTTTCTCTTTCTGCTTCTGGTTCACACGTACGCCGACGCACGCCCTCAAGCAAGCGAGCAATGCACTTAGAAACAGCGCGAAGAAACGCGGACACCACGAAGAAACGACACACACGAGCGCTCGTGTGTGTCGTTTCTTCGTGGTGTCCGCGTTTGTTCGCGCAATGCATTACCAACTAGCCCGGAACCTCGCTCTTCCAAGCAAGCAAACATAACCCATGTAAGGTTTTTAAATGCAGTCTGCGTAACTTTGTATCACTAATACTTATTCATAGGTATATTTTGTTTCACAACGGCTTTTCGTGATTTTACACTTCCATGCGCTCTCCGCTTATGTATTTTGTCACGTATTCCCATGCCGCACGGAGCCAAGATTGCAGCATTTAATGGAAAACAAATAAATGAAACAGACAAACGCGAAACTGCAGAAGAACGTGTGCAACTCGGCGGACAGAGTCCACGCATGCGACGCACACACACAAAAAAAGACGGTGGTTACAACTCATCGTGTCTGTAGATGCTTTATGGTCTCTCCCAGATGGACGATGTCTCTGTCAGAGCAGTGGTCATGTACCGCAACCAAAACTTGCGTTATTATTCGCTGGACCCCATATCTATGTGGGTCAGAGCGAAACAGTTGTTCTGGAGAACGTAACGCCCGGCTGCACTTGACCCACGTTGGCTATAGGGGGAAATAGGTCTACTACTCTTATTCATTCACGGTTTTACGACCACTCTGAGGAATTACCACAGCAATGCGTTGCTGCTGCATACCTCCAGTGCTGATCTCGCACAGCTTTGTGATCCAACGTTCGAGTTACGACGCACTGATGGTGGGACTAGTATCTCTACCGTGGTGAGTGCGGACGAAAAACAACGAGGATGTCTAACGTTTCCTGCCATCGCCTCCCTCTAATAGCAGTTTGCAAGAAACAGGGCAGCCACATCCGTCAACATTCGGCCGCACAATGGAGATATGAAGCGAATCGCACGACGTACAGTCTTGGTCAAAAGTCCTAGGGCCAAATGCTTTCCTCTTCAGCCGCATAACAGAGCCATTACGGCACTATTAAAGGCCCTAATGACCTTGAAATGCCAGCAGAAGGTTTCTTCTTGCGGTTGAGAAGCTTCCTGCTTGACTTATGTTTTCAATGATCCGCTGCACGGAGCAGACTTTTGACCAGGACTGTATGCAGAAAGCAGCCCACAGGGATGACAACACGACGAAAGAGGGCCGGGATCGGAAGGAACTGGAGGACCCAATGGTGGCGTCGTTATAATGGAACGCGTATACGACGACGCGTTGTACTCTGACACACACCGCGGTACACATCGTTGCAGGCATTTCATGCGCCATGTTGTGCGCCCGAGGAAACAAGAACGTACACAAAAACGGGCACTTTCTTTCTTCCTGGCAGCAACAGACAGACAGACACAGCCGAACTTAATCGATACGCACATAAAGAGAAGCTGAAAGCTAGAAGAAAAAAAAACAGTGAAAGGGAGCACTGCCCGCAAGGCGCATAACACGGACGTAAACGGTATGGGGACAAAGGGGAAAAATAAACACGGGGATCTGGGGAAAAGGGGGAGTTGAGCGCTTTCTGCGCGGGAACGGCGGAGCTGCAAAGCCCAACTGAGCATAAAATTGTTTTTTTTTTCTGTAGTTTACTATGACACCGCTGCTTAGTATCTCGGTTACACTAAGAAAAAGAAATATAGGACAGATCAGTGACTACAAATGCTGAAATCAAACAAAACAGGCATAATAGGGGCGGCCTCCACGGAAGCGTGGAAAAACGTGACACCGAGATGGCGAGCCGGATACGAAGAGCTAATGGAGAGGGTAGCAGAGAACATTGAAAAAAAAAAAATTCCGAAGAATGCGGAAGCGCTGCGCATGTTTGCGAGTGGGGAAGTGAGACGGGAAAAGGGGAGGGACGGGGCCGGTTCTCTTCCCGAATTGGCGCCGTCGCGTCGCGTGCCCGGAAAAACGAGGAAAAGCGGACACGACCCCGCCGCCGCTGAAACCATAGGCGGGTACTGGCGACGGCGCGCGTTAAGCGGTATTCACACGGGGGACCTCGGCGCGGAGGGACGGGGAGACGAGGCGCGCTACGTCACCGGCCGGCCAAACCCCTCCCCCGCTCCCAAATTTAGTATTCACACGGGCAGCGGGGAGCCGCCGCGGGGGATCTAGACGCGCGAAGCGGCCGGGCGGCGTGGGAGGGGTTAAAGAAAGGGCCGGACGGCCGGTTTTGCTGTTCTTTGAAGACAGCGAAGGCTAAAAAAAAATAATAAAGATTGAAGGGAGATAAGAGGGAAAAGAAACCGAAAAAGGGAAACAAACAGACAGTTACCAGCACCGGAGCTGTGAATACACGTCGAACTTTCTGGCGCTAGAGGATCCAGAGCAGGAAATGGACGTCGCAAAAAGGCGCAAGTACGTGTTGTTGGCGGCTCTACTTGAAACCGAGGATGACGACGATCTTTTCAAGAAAAAGCGGTGGTGCTGGGTGAAGCCATGGATGCAAGAAAAGTCCCTTGGTGTGCAGCACAATCTGTATAACACGCTCCGTGAAGATGACCCGGACGAATACCAGAAACTGCTTCGTGTGCCGCATGAAGTTTTCTTGTGGATGCTGGAACGCATCAGACACCGGATTATTATTTTTTTTTTTACAACAAAAGCCGCCATCTGGGTTTACCATGCTCAAGGAGCGGGGCTGTGCTGATCTGAGGAGGGAAAATGCCGACAGTCGAGGGGGGAAAAATTAGACGAAAAAAAAGAGATGCGTGAAAGATAGAAGAGAAGAAACTCTGAGAAGATGCAGACAAACACAAAGACGACGTATGCCACAAAACGCATCTTGCTCTAACCAGTTCATAAATATTGGACTTCAAAAATGTTTTTATTAGTGCACGCATTCCTCTTCGTCCAACGTGCGCAAAATCCACGGCAAGAAGTAATACAGCTCCGTCGACAGCGGAGCGCCACTCACAGCGACCCCAACGCGCGCCCTGCCAAGTGCCGCCTAATCTCCCGGGGACGCGGGGACTGAACGTAGCGGCCGAGCGAACGGTCCCCTCCCCCGTCGGCGGCGGCCGCCGGACCAAAACCGGAAACTGCGTCGCCGCGAGCACACTCGAAGGCGTGACGTGTACGCAGCCGCCGTGAGTTCGGGAGGGATTCCATCCCCCGTGTGAATACCCCTTTATTGGCGAAATTTCTCATCCCCCTTTCCTCTCTTTCGCATCTGCCTCTTACCTTCCTTTACTCCGCCTCTGCTACTTGTTTTATGTTTTTGTTGTTGTTGTGCATTCATCCGAGGCGAGCAGTCTAACTCGTTCCGTTCTTCATTCAGCCTGTCTGTTGCATCCCTCGGCGCAGTTCAGTCTATTCATCTGTAGTGTTTTGTTCGCCAGTATAGCGCGGAATATGTACTAGCGCTATAGGGCTTCGAGTTTTCGGACAAGCACATCAGCACCACGCGTTTCCTGATGAATTCAGCTCAGCCCTTGAAGCCAACATTATTCGACACCGAAACGACACACACGAATCTAACTTTACTCAAGATAATAATAATAATAATTGGTTTTTTGGGGAAAGGAAATGGCGCAGTATCTGTCTCATATATCGTTGGACACCTGAACCGCGCCGTAAGGAAAGGGATAAAGGAGGGAGTGAAAGAAGGAAGTAATAGGTGCCGTAGTGGAGGGCTCCGGAATAATTTCGACCACCTGGGGATCTTTAACGTGCACTGACAGCGCAGAGCACACGGGCGCCTTGGCGTTTTTTCTCCATAAAAATGCAGCCACCACGGTCGGGTTCGAACCCGGGAACTCCGGATCAGTAGTCGAGCGCCCTAACCACTGAGCCACCGCGGCGGGTATTACTCAAGATGCAATACGTGCCTTAATCACAATGGTGTACCCTTAAACGGAAAGGAGTCGAAAAGGAATAGGCTGTCTTCCACCGCACACACAATAAAATGTTCATGGTTTATGGTGGTTTAACGTCAGGCTATGAACGACGCCGTAGTGAAGGGCTCTGGAAATTTCGCCCACCTGGGGTTCCTTAACGGGCACTGACATCGCACAGTACACGGGCCTCTAGAATTTCGCCGCCATCGAAACTGAACCCCCGTGGCCGGGATCGAACCCAATAAAAGGGTGTGCCCTATAGAATGTGGAAATACGGGGGGACAAAGCCCTTCGCCCCGCCCGCACTCCCACTCCGCGGATGCAGCGTTCCCGCTCGCTAACCGCGGAGGGGTTCGTGCTCGAGGGACAAAGGGAAGGGACGACACAGCGTTAACACTCATATGCTATTTATTACGCTTGCAACTAATACATTGAGCGGGCCAGCTAGCTACACAACATCAACGAGGCATTCCTCGGAAATAGAAGGCTACGTAAGAAGGACTTCCGACTTACCAGCTGGGGCGGGGGCGCGACTTCGGACGTATCAGCGGCGAACGTTTGTATGCGCCGATAATGGCGGCCGGGTTTTCCCGTGCGCGCCGCATTCTTGAGGCTAAGCCTTTCCCTAGCATTTGCCGGGGAAGGCGACCAGAGCGCGTGTTTGCTGCGCTCGCTTCGCTGCCTGGAACCAGAAGTCCAGCGGCAAGGCACAACGGATCCCCGTGCGCCTGCCGCGGAAGGTGACGGGAGCGTGCGGCTCCAACCGCTCACGACGCTGGCCGGGTCCCGAAGGGCCTCTCTCCGGTTCCGCAGAATTCCGCGTAACCTACGAGGTGGCGCTCCCGTCGCCGTTCCCTTTCCCCCATGAGGGAGACTTCCCTTCTCGCCCAGCCGGGGGCTGTCCGTCCCGACGGCCGACGATGAAGATGGGCCGCATCGAAATGGAGGGGGGAAACAGGTTCTCCACAAGAACAGCTTACTCCCTTTTCAATCCCGTGTGGGCATATTCGTGTTTAGAGTGTATCCTCATTCAGTAACGTCAACGTTTATTATAACTGCTGTTTTTTTAACGACTTACTCCGCGAACTGAAATGCGACTATAAAACCGCCGCGGTGGCTGAGTGGTTATGGCGCTCGGCTGCCGGCCCGAAAGACGCGGGTTCGATCCCGTCCGCAGCGGTCGAATTTCGATGGAGGCGAAATTCTAGAGGCCCGTGTACTGTGCGATGTCAGTGCACGTTAATGAACCCCAGGTGGTCGAAATTTCCGGAGCCCTTCATTGCGGCGTCCCTCATAGCCTGAGTCGTTTTGGGACGTTAAATCCTCATTAATCAAATCAAATGAAATGCGACTATCGTAAAGTTTCGTTTTCTTTGTATTATGTGTCAAGGATGTTACTGTATATACTTTTATTCCGTTTTTCACACATAATAATGTTTCCGTTGCTTTTTGTGGGTTGTATAGTTACGCTAAGTACTTGATACACTGCCTTCCATTGCTTGCGATTCTACCCAACTTGCTTTGCTATAGGAGGTCCCCCCGACAGTCGTGTACTATGAGACCTTCTTCTGCACTGAATTTATTGTATTCACTATTACTTACTCAATAAACTTGAAACTTGATGATGATGATAATGCAACTGGCTACGAAGAAGCGCTACGTACTAAATGAGTACATCTGTGTTTGACCATGGGCATGTGCGTAGTTCTGGTGTACGTATACACTGACGTGCTTACTTCAAATAAAATTTAGATGTAAGATCAGCGCCATTGTGTGTGTGTTCCCTTCGTTCTTGGTCCTTGCTGCTAAGCGCCGTTTTTAATATTATGGAGCATTTCCAACTCGCCCAATCTGCCGTTCTTCTAAAGCACTACGTCGCCCTACCGTGGCCTCTGCTCAAAGCCCGCCGTCGTACACAGGCGGCGGCGGGGCGGGCCGCGGCCGCAGTCCGTACGCGGCGATGAGGCACTGGCGGATCGATGGGCGACGGCGCGGCTGGATGAGACCGGCGGCGGAGTGTGCCACGTCATGCGCGGAAAGCCCCGGGGCTGCTGCTGCTGTAAGAAGAGCACCCCCTCCTCCTTCCTTTTTCCTCCTCTCAGCTCCATTTTTTCCCCGTTTTTTTCCCCATCTTTTTCTGACCGAGGGGTCACACGCGGCTTCCTGCGCGCACACCAGCCAATAACCGCGACGCGGCGCCACCGAGCCCGCGGTTTAAGTGCAGAAGGGATAGAGAGAAGAAAATAAAAATCAAGGCGACGGGCTTCGAGGAAGCGAACGAAGAGCACATGCAGCGAATGAAGGACGGTGGCACTTCCGGGAAGTAGCGCGCGCCCGTGCTTCCGACTTTCTTCGCTCCTCCCGTACTTCACTTTGTTTTCGCCGTTTTGTTCGCATTTTCGAGGAAAAGTCGATGCTGTGCGTCAGCGCTGCAGGCAGCTCGGCTAAGGAGACAGTGAAGAACGACTCCGCAGCAAAGCGAGACAGCCTGAGCATGCGCACGGGCCGATGTGCACCTATAGGGAATACGCATCGACGTCACAGTGGCGGCCATTTTGTGGTGCAAGCATAGCTAAACATAAACTCGCCACCTCCTCTGGTTTGCACACCTGAAGCTGCACGCTGTACAACAAAATGGCGCCCGTGACGTTACACGAATACCTCGGATACCGCTTTTTAAAGGTACACTGAGGACAATTCCGTAGGATTTTGGATTGTCAGTAAAAATAAATTCCCTGACTCTTTCTGGCAATGTTGATGTTTGTTTGGCGGCAAAAGACACATCTTGCCGACAAAAATCAGTGTATTTGGTGTCGCTTTGGAGCAGCGACCTCCTTTAATTATATGCTAGTAAAAATTAATTGAAAAAAAAACGCCATCAAATCTGCATCCAAAACTCGCAGGATATGCGCACTCTCCCTCTCCCGCTCTTTCTATTGCCTCTCCCCCACTCGACAAGTGTGTTTTCTGCCATACATTGTGGGAGTCGACGAAGCTAACTGACTTCAACACCACAATCAGCAAAGTTTCTCCGCGCCCCTAAGCACACCAGCCAACAGCATAAATCCCACCAAACACATTCTACGTATATCGGGCAAAAAAAAAAAAAAACTCCCAAGCGCTCACGCCTCCGGGGAACTGGGCGCCGCTGGGCAAAAGGCGCCGAAAAGAAGGACCAGAACAACAACAAGGACAAGAGAGAGAACAAGAACAAAGACAACGCAATCCCCGTCGAGGAAGGAGTCCGCCGAGCACGTCCGCGCAAGGCGCGAGATTCGCGACAGCGGCAAGGGTGCCAACTACAGGGAAGCCACCAGGGGGAGGCCGGCGCGCGCCGCGGGAGATCCAATAAAGGAGCGGTAATCAGGCTAATAAACGCCGCTCGCGCGCTCATTCCCAGCCAGCTAAGGCGGCGGAGGGTGGAGCACTGTCCAGCAGCGCACAGAAATGCCCTTTCCTTCCGTCCTTCCTTCTTTCTTTCCTTCCTTCCTTCTTTCTTTCCCTCGAAGAAAGAAAGGACGCCCAACACCGGTCTGCCCAGCCTGCGCGCCAGCGGTGAGAAAAGCCCAAACATGCGCGCGCACGGAGGCGCCAAGCGGATAGAAGACTCCTGGTGCAGCGGGAAGCAGCAAGAAGAGCCCCCTGGCCGAGAACACACGTACGCGGAGGCACAACCAAAGATAGGCAGAGAGAGTGAGTGGAAGAGAACGACAGAAGAAAAAAGTGCGCGAAGAAAAAAAAGAAAAACGAACAGCTCGCGCCTCGTTCGTGCTAGGCGCCTTTGAGAACGAACTAAGAGCCGTAGAAATGAGCGAAGGTGGTGTGCAAAACTATAACAGGACAGAGTTTGACGCTAAAAGGAACGAGGGGCGAGAGAACGCTGGACGTCTAGAAAAAAAGGGGGGCGTGCCGGCTGAGCATTCGAAGCCTCGCTCTTTAAGTGAAGAACACGTCGGGAAAGAAGTAGACGCCTCCACTGCATCACGGAAAAACCTTCACCCCAGCCTCCCGGTACTGCCGCTGTTGCTGCTTGCACTGCACTGGCGTGCTCTCGCGTGGCCGGAGGAAAGATCAGCGCGGCAAGGGCCTCGAGACGAATGTGTCCTTCGGCCCGGCCGAGGGAGAAGACGAACCGGGAAGATGGGATCTGCGGAGCACGCCCCGACGCGCACCGCCACCACCGCCGAGAGGGCTTGAAGGGAAAAGGGGGAGAGAGGAGCGAGCACCACCCCTACGGAGAACAGGGAAAAAGAAATGGGGAACAAGGGAAAAAGCAGGGAGGAAAGGATGGATGGCGTGCAGGGAAACAAGAAGAGGCGGCTGTAACGGCCGATGCGCGAGAACGAAACCCAGAGCCGCCGCGCGAAGCGGAGGCTGCGAGGGATGAGAGGGGAAAGATCCAGAGATCGAGGCTCGAGGGCTGGAAGCGCAAAGGAAAAGGGGATGAAGGGAGGGAGGGAGGGAGAGAGAGAGAGTGACGCGAAAGCGGTGGGGCAAGCGAAAAGAACGGAGCTCGATAAGCAGCGAACCGCTACGCTGGTCTTGAGATGGGGTTCTGCGCACCACTTAACGCTAGGCAGGGAGGATCCGAGACAAGAAAGAAAGCGTTCGTGAGTTACTGTTAATGACTGCACGTTTGTTCGCGTTTGCGAGCTCTTGGCCAGGACGACCAAAAGGCGGGAGGGAAGGATGGTTGGCGCGTGCGTGTGAGTAAGGAGTCTAGGGCGGTTGAAAGAGCTACCAGCTGCAGCAGCATGCCCAACGATAGCGAGACTTGTCTGAACATTGTTCTGCAAACATGTGCCAGCGCGTTAAACAGCAGTGCTTATGTTAACCCGCCTACGCCTACAACTACGCATATAGTATATAGCTGTAACAATTTATCTCATTATGCATGGAGAAATCCCAATAAATCTTAAGCACAAGGGGGTAAGCAGCGGATGAAGAAAAGCAAAACCACCGAGGAGGTGCGCGAAAACGTCAAGGCTTCACAAGCGATCCCAGCAAGGAACCCAGGAACTCAGAACCGCCGCAAAATTGAAACTCAAACTCGCTCATACAGCCATGCGTCTATCTCAGCGGATCCCCAGACATGAACACACCAAAACACACCAACCCCCTTTTCTCTCTCTCTCTCTCACACACACACACACACACACACACACACACACACACACACACACACACACACACACACACACACACACACACACACACACACACACACACACACACACACACACACACACACACACAGAGGCGTCGTCTCCCTAAGCTATAAAAACACCTCCCGCGAAGAAGGAGATATAAGAAGCCGCGGCGCTCGCATACGGTCCCTAACGAGGTTTTACAACCTCCCTTCCGGCATCCCTTACATCCCCCCACAGGACTAAGCCGGCGGCGGCAAATGCAAGCTCACGTCTTCTCCAGCTCAGCTAACGTGCACACTGCAGTAAACGCGCGGCACGGCACGGCACGGCCATTTCCGGTCCGCCCCGAGCGGCCCCAGTCTGCAGAGGAGAGTCGGAATGGCGGTGCGGCGCTGACGCCCGCTTATATATGCCGCTGCCTCGCGCATGGCTCCTCCCTTGCTGACGCGAAAGACATTACAGGGTAGCGTGGCTGCAAAGGCTCGCCCCTCTCTCTCAGGACCCCTTTCCCCCATCCCGCACCCAGCATTAGGCCTGAACTCCAGACACTGCCCACACCTCACCCAGCCCCGCGACGCCGGCGCTGGTCGATACTAATTCCGACTGCTCGCAGAAACTTTGCCTTGCCTCCCCCCCCCCCCCCCCCCCCCCTCCCATACCTTCCCCATCCCGTACGTGTGTTAAACGACGCTGAGGCTGGAGGCTACACAGTGGCGGGCGCCCCTTACTTACCTAGCCCCCCTTTCCTCTATCGTGTTCTGATTTGAGCATCCGCCGCGGGTGGCGCTGCGGTCGTTGCTCGCATGTGGTACAGCGCTCCATTACGCACGTCAAGCGTTCCTACGGAACTGCGTGTTGCGCGTTAGCGCGGAGCTAGACAAAGGTGTGTATAATAGTACTGGCGAAGCACAAGCAAATATGGGCATTAACGACGTGATCTGGCTGCGGTGGCAATAGGTATCGACGAGCGCCAACATTTTTTACGTGTAGATAAAGAGCAGGGATCCCCATTGGTATCATTCAAGGAAAAAATTCTCTAGATGTTTAGTGTATGGACTGTAAAAACATGCAAACAAAAAGCCAGTCTGCTGCTGCTCGCTCCTTCGAACGATGGTAACACGCGCGCACTTGTAATGTTTTCGCGCGCAATCAGGAACTCAGAATCAGCAAGAAGGCAGGAGAAGAGCGAAAGAAGTAAGAACAAAATGAGCCAATCACGCAAAGGAAAGACGGTAGCGAGAAGGACCAAAGTTGCCGAAAATAAAAAAGGCCATCGAAGGCGAGAGCAAACTCATTCACGCGTGGCTCTTTTCACGCGAGGTCTTTCAAGGTGGCCGAAAAAGTGATACTGTACACCCCCTCCCCCTCCTCCGTTTCTCTCTCTCTCTTTCTCACTATTATTGCGCCTATTGGACCGGCGGCAAAATAGAAGGAACAGCTCGCTGCTGCCGAGCTCCCTTTCATGCGCTATGGGCGCAGAGCAGAGGACGGGGAAGCAACGGGAGCACCTAACAAATAGCCACGGCAGCCTCTGCACAACAAGCAAGACGAAGGTGAACAACACACGCACAAAGGCAGCAGCAAGGAGAACAAACCTAGAAAATATACAAAAACAAACGAACTTCAGGTTGAACTCCGGGCAGCACAGCAAAGCTCAGGGGAAAAGAGACCGAAAACCTATAGTCCAAACACACACACACACACGCGCACACACACACACACACACACACGCACGCACACACACACACACACACACACACACACACACACACACACACACACACACACACACACACACACACACACACACACACGCACACACACACACACACGACTGCCAGTCCTGTATACACTTTCTTCGGTCTAAACAAGAACAAAATTGAAGCACGATGTCTGCAGCCCGCGAAAAAGAATAGTGAACGACACGGCGAAGAAGTGCTCATGAGGGAAGAAAAGGAACTATAAGGAAGGAAGGGAGAAGAATAAATGGGCTGAGTAGCAAGGTAGCCGCCTCCAGCGCGAGCAAATTCTGTATACACCCCACTGCCACCGCCACGTCGTCCACAACCGACCGGGCTGCGTGGGTGGGCTCGAAGGGAAAGAGGAAAAAGGAGGAGGGGGAGGGGCGGAGGTCAGCCATCCCAGAGAGCTGTAACAAGCAACGGACGGACACCTGCCCCTGCCCGGATATATTACCGCCGCTTTAGCGCCGCCAGGGGAAAATGGGGAGAAAAAGGAAGCGACGCCAGGAGGTGGAAGGGGCGGGCCTCGAACCATTCTTTCTCCCACACGGGGGCGCCAGCCGTCGGCCATAACGGTAGCCCTGCTTCCTCCCATTTCCTTTGCTCCCTGCCTTCCTTGCCCCGCGGAAGAGGGAAAGATCAGGCTGCAACGGTAGCTAGGGAATAACGTAAAATATATCGACAGAGGGCGCCACACGCCAACGGCGCGTAAAGCCCGGCACATTACCGCAGCCGGAGACGGTATTGTACTAAAAGTACGCAGTGGGTAAGCATTTATTTCCTTCATTTCTTTCTTTGCCTCATTTATTCTTGCGCCCTCCTTCCTTTATGTTTTCTTCTTCTATGTCAACACAGCACCTGCTCGTCGTACTGAAGGACCTGTGCTCGATGCGGACCCCCAGCGCGGATGACGTCACGGCACATAAGCACGAAGCCTTCCCCACTTCCTGCCGCACCATCCCGTGGGCAACAAAGGGAAAGAACGAAGGCACGACTGGGGAAAAAGAAAAAAACGGCAGGAAGAGGAGTCCTCCCACGCAGATATTAAAGGGGGTCCGCACACAACATCCCAGCCATTAACAGCCGCCCCCGCAACGACGGCCAACGCAAAACTGAGGTCTACATAGCAGAAGTTCCAGCACAATAGAGGCCACATTGTCTACTCTGCCGGAGATCTCCGGAAGACGGTTGGGTGGTTTTGTCATTTTCTCGGACGACGCATTTATCTCAATGCAGTCGCACGCGAGGACTTCGGTTCGCCATTTCGAAGCTTCATCGTCTTATTCGTTGTGGTCATATAAAGGAAGTGCCGCTCCTAATATTATACGCCCGGAAAAAGAGAAAAATAAGGAATAGGGAGAAGGGCAAAAGCAGTCTGCCGAGCGATGCGCGAAATGCGGTCTCGGCGGCGGCGGTGGCAGCAGCCGTGTCTAATGCGGCTTATTTGTCGTCCCCGGGCCAAGCAAGAGGGCGCTGGTGTCGGGGAGGACAGAGGGAGGGGGGGGGGGGGGGGGCAGCAACTGCAGCGGCGCTATCTGGCTGGCCGCCAAGGAAGGGGGCACGCCACGAAGGCGTTCCGCGCCGCTAATGCCGCTGATGCGATGTCCTCTGTACTGTAGATCATCATGCCAGCACAGGTGAACGCACAGCGAATGTTCACACGAGACTATACCTCTGGCCGGGACCCGGGGCAAAATTAGCCCGAGAGATGGGAAGCGAGAAAACGAAACGAGATGGCAGCACGGTCGCGGCGGATGATCAGTCGTTAGTACGGTTTCGGTTAATGGCTTTTTTTTTTTTCGTGCCGAAGCAACAGTGCGCGCAATGAGGAGCGACGTAGCCGCAAGGATACGTTGATTTTGTTTTGTTTTGCGGGCGTTTTTGCAGGTCGTTAGAGTTAAGATGCGGAAGACGGCCGGATACCTAAGACAGATAGCCCTTGCGATCATATATGTATTAAAAATATAGCCGGATGCTTTAACATTCCGAACATAAAATGGACGATAAAACTAAGCGTGGCAATGAAAAAGGCAAGCAAAACACACGAGGGAACAGCAGCAGCGCCAGTGAAAAAAAAAATGGGGGGGGGGGGGGGGGGGGGGGGGGGGGGGGGGGGGGGGGGGGTGACCTGTAACCATCGCACAGTGCAGTGCACCGCCTTCGAGGAGGCTTCACTGCGCAATTAGGGCGTAGGGTGGAAAAGATAGCTTGCAGGCCGTAACGGTTCC
>NC_135498.1:51234462-51265314 GCF_052857255.1 Amblyomma americanum
TCGACTATAGCCCTGTTTACACGAACCCGACAGGACCGGGTAGAGTCAGCGTCGGGCTAGGTGACTCGCCCCGATTGGTGTCTACATGAACTCTGTTCAAGCGTTTAAGTATCGCAGCGGCGCCTAGCGTCGAGGTTCGCAGTTATTGTGCAAGCTTCCGGTTCCTGTTTTTGGACCGCGGGTACTGCGAGTTCCCGCGCGTTCGCAATGGCCGTGCCGTCTGCTGTTTTGATCACGATGCTCCCTCTCCATCGGCTTTATTTCCTGACCCTTTTGATGTCATGGATAAGCGTTCATAATGTGCTGCTCTCTGCCGCGGTGGTTCATTACCGGGCTCGTTGCCCTGCCACGCCCAGTGGTAGCCGAGATCGGCCATTTCGGCCTGCAGGTCTTTAAACACCTCTTGATTGCGCTGCCGTCTGCTATCCAGCACCTCGCTCACTTTTTTCATTAATTAGTGCCAGAAAGCATTCCACTTGAGTTTGAGTTTGAGTTTATTAACATTTTAGTTCTCAGTACAGAAAACTAAGGGCCGGGACAAAAGGTACAAAACTTGTACCTGGCTGGGTCCCCTGACCCCATAACAAAGTTGGTAGCGATGCACTCCGAATAAACAAATAATAAACTAACGAAGAAAAACGAACAAATCACTTTGAGCGAAAACAATTTAACATGATGTTTGAAATTGTGCACAACACTCGTGCCAATATTTAAACAAAATAAAAACCGTTTTAGCAAAACCCTGTGCGGAAACCCGGTGCTTCCCGGTCGGTCCCAGAAGCTCTGGTGGCAACAGCGCGGGGACTGACGGCGGCTGCCATTTTGGTCGATTGATCACATGACCGAAATCGTTCCCAGAGTTCCCTGTCACCCGACTGCGTTTACATGGTTTTTAGAACGGCGGGTCAGGCGAGTTAACCAACCCCCTGCAGGCGAGCTAACTCGACTCGCTCTGCCGCTTATTTTACTCGCCCGACAGCGTTTACATGAACCCGACAACTGGTTTTTTACCCGACAAGCAGACTCGACTCTATCGAGTTCATGTAGACAGGCCTCATATAGTCATATAGGGCCAACTCGCCCCGGTGAAGTAAACCAATTCCATCCCAGCGTTGCTCAATAGAGTGTTCTCCCTCCCTCTGAGAACAGGCGGCGAACTGCCAGAACCTGCCGCCACCCTGCGGGTGCGGTGGCCGCGGTGCCACCACCCCTGCGCTTCCGCAGGCGTGTGTGCCGCGCAGCTCATTCGGGTCACACAGGGCGGCGGGATGCCTGCTGCTTATTGTGCTGCCGGAGGTCTCCCGCCGACAGGGGAGCACGAGATTATAACGGAATCGAAGCCGCCGGGTTGCAAGCATGAGAGGCAGAGCGCGAGAAACGGTCCAGATGCGTGTGACGCCACCACAAGCCCGGAAAGAACGTTGCGCGCCACCAGTCAGTGAAAGCGCGCGCCGAACTGCCGAAGTCCGATGATTGCGATAGCTTCGCGCGCGGGCGTGCGTTTGCGTGTGTGCGCGCACATTGAATTTTATAATTTTTTGAAACTCTTTTTGCTTTTTTTCATCTAATATGAAGAACAGACTCTTCCACTGTGACGGCCCTACGCGATTTGTTGACCTTCATACCCCACCTGCCCAATACCTGCAGTCCCCACAGATGCCAGAAACGAGCATTAGAAACGTTCACCAAATGCTTGTCTCCAATACGAACTATGCACGTGGCGTCTCAAGTTTTTACCGAGTCGCAGCTTATACAAATTGTTGGGCCCCTATTATTTCTCCGCGGTTGTATCAAATGCGTTTGTGTATTACGTGCAGCTGTCCTTTTATTCTTCTCTTTTATGCTACCGTTACATCTCTCAAGAACGCCACTCGCGCCTGGGTAATAGTTTACGTAATCCTGTAAGTAAATACACGTAAAATATGAGAAAAACTGCTCGACACTATTATACGAAGGCGTCCGTTGCAACCTTCCCCGCGTTTCCAACACCTTCTAGGCGCAACGCACATATCGTTCCCACGCCGTAAAATCCACGTGTCAGGGTACAACGCAGTGATTCGACGAGGCCTGGGATCTGCCTGTAATAATAATAATAATAATTGGTTTTTGGGGAAAGGAAATGGCGCAGTATCTGTCTCATATATCGGCGGACACCTGAATCGCGCCGTAAGGGAAGGGATAAAGGAGGGAGTGAAAGAAGGAAGGAAGAAAGAGGTGCCGTAGTGGAGGGCTCCGGAATAATTTCGACCACCTGGGGATCTTTAACGTGCACTGACATCGCACATTAAAGATCCCCAGGTGGTCGAAATTATTCCTGTACCGAACGGTGTATTCGTACACGAGGAAGCCTTAAACGGAGTGAGGTCAACACCGAGAACGATCCGTGTGTGACCAACAACTGCGGAGTCCCACGCGTGCTCAATTATACACCCTGGCGGCGGCGACCTCGAATCGCAAAATAAACGCCGGCCAGCCGTCGCCCCCTCGCGTATACACACCGGCAGCCCACACCATACACACGCCCGTTCGCATCGAACGGGGTCGAGCCCGCTTCCACATCGCGATGGATATTATCTGCTTCTCCGTGGACGCGTTAGAGGGCGCGGTGCTCGCCGATCAGGCTGAGGCTGCGCTGTGCACGTATGACGCCAAAGTGTGAGCCTGGGCACAGCTGACGTGCGCTCGTCTTAACTACCTACGCACATGCAAAGAGCACATGTTCACTGAGTAGAGAGAGAGATAAAAAAAAACATTTGTTCGCTAGAGAGCGCATTAGGTGGTCGCGTTGATTTGCAGCAACTTGCAAGTGTTGTCGTTCGTGGGAAGGGGAACGGAAGGCGAAAGGTACTGAAGGGTAGGGCGACATATATTTTCGTACGATCCCGCGCACTGGGCTGACATATTTTAACGCTTTGCCGGCGATCAAAAGGCACTAAAAAAAAACTTGCGGCGATTTCGTCGTTCACAAATTGGCCTTAAGATTTAACCCAAATGAATAGCACCCGGACAAAATAGACCAAGGCCGCCTATGCATGTGGTCCAAAATATACATATATACGGTGAGGACAGAGAGGCGAGAGAGTGTGCGTGCGCGCGCGCGGAGGGGGGGGGGGGGGGGGGGAACCACCACCTGGAACTTTATGCGAGCGAAAGCAAACTTTGAACACCCCATCCGCGAAACAAAAAAGAATGCAAGTGCCTCCGCCAACGCACGCACACACACAAGCCGCGTTTACATGAATGCGAGAGAAGTCGACTCCAGTACCCTTTCTTGAGGGAAAGTGCAAAAACGTCGAGGCAGAGAGTAGAGGACGAGTAACGCTTTTCCTTCTCAAAATCTGCTCTTTCCCTCAAAAAGGGGGACTGGAGTCGACTCCTGTCGTATTCATGTAAACGCCGCTACACACTGCGAAGCCTATTAGCGATTCGACAAACCAGGCTTACTTGGCGTCGGATACTTTTCCACCCTCCTGGCTAGATCGAGCCCGGTCATTAGTCGTGCGCACAGAGTGCGCTGAGAAAAGCCGGCGGCACAAGTAGAAAAATGTCACCAGAAAAAAAATTCCCGAAGCAACGACTCCCGAGTAACCGCTGTAATTGACGGAGAAAGCCAGCGCAGTAAATCACAGCGCAGGCCACCCGTTTCAGTGTACGCAGTCCACGTAAAAGAAGAGAATAGAGAAAAAAAACAACAGCGCCATTATCGCGGGAACAACGGGAACCTTTATTGCCGGTACCTTAAGGAGAGCACGTCTCCCGCACGGGTAGGCGGCATTGTTTGACTCCGAGTCAACGGCCTCCTCCCGCAGCGAACGAAGGCTTCGCAGTGCTCCGGACACACGAATCGACCGCACCAAAGCACGAACGGAGAGCTCGAAGAAGAGAAGAGGCAATAAAAGAGCAACTAACGCCCCGCGGACGCCGAATGCGCGGCGAATCCATTGTTGGGCGCTCGTTTCCTCGACGACGCAAGAAGACGGACCTCGGCCGACGACCGTGTATACGTATACGCGAAACAAGGGGACGAACAACCCGGAACACTGGTCCTCCTCCTGCCTCACCCCGTGCACGTACATATATAGCGAGCAGCCCGTCTTCAATCGCTTCCATCCGCGGCGACAGCCGAAACACGCCCACCGCCACTCGTATACCATACAGTACACGCCTCCGTTCTCAGCACTCAGTGTGTGCGTGTACACACTCTCCAGGACTGAAAGTACACACCATGTGAGAGGAGGCGACTCTCTCTCTCTCTCTCTGTCCTTCAGTAAGAGAACCATTGTCTCCAGGAAGGGAAGAAGAAAAAATGTGGGGCAACGGTGTGGAACTGTGGCCACTGCCTCCGTTCGCCATGGAACCCTTCCCGTTGTTTCGCCCCTTGCTGCCGCGGCTGTATTCTCGCGTCTCGTTACTCCCAAACAGGCCCTTCTTCCCTGGGCCGCCTTCGCCTGGCTGGAAACTGTCGCGCGCGTATACATAGGATACGCGGGAGGCGGGACAACTCGGGACGTTACAATCACGAAAAGATGAAGATGAAAAGAAAGAGGCGGAGGTCAGGATGAGAGAGGCGAAAGGCACTGACTATAGGAAAAACAAGGCGTGCGTCTTCCTGGCTACGCAGTCCAGGCTATATGGGGGTGGGGGCTGTCCTGTATACACAGCGGGGAAAGTGTTCATTAAAGCAACTATAGACGAATGGACGGTTAGTTGGATATGCAGCACAAACAACGGTATCATTGGGGTGAGGGGAATGCGGAAAGGGGGAGGGATAACGACTTTCTCGTTACCATCAGGGCGAAAACAAAAGCCAAGACAAAAAGCGCATAGCGGGCCGAACGGGGTAAAAAAATAAACAACCAGCCAAAAGACGCTGGACAACAACGTCGTTAAGCGAGATTGAGGAAGCGAAATCCCAGGGTCCCCGTCCACTTCCCCGAAACAAGGCGCAGATGTACACAGCATACGCACGGATCGGCCCTTTGCTTCCAAGCCGTCCGCAGTCCGAAGAAGCAAAGCCGCGATAAAATACGGCCGCACACTGCTCTCGACCGACGCACGTGTGTGTGTAGAGTGAGCCGGCATGGTTGGTCGTTGACCGACCACGCCAGCAAGCGGCGCGAACTACAGCGAGCCCGTTAGATCTGTGCCGCCGAGTGGCGCGCGCGCGGGTGTGTGCGCGCACGGTTATTTATATATGCGCGAGCAATGGCCGCGGGTGCCCCACGCGTTTGGTGATGCCGCTGCCTGCCACGGCGGCTACTACCGCTGCTACTATACTACTACTACGACGACGACCGCTATCCTGCGACGACGCCCATTCGCGCATACATTATACGTGTGTGCGCGCGCTCCAGCGGGGTGCGGGCGTGGGCACGCCGTCTTACACGCCGCGGTCTTACACGCCGCAAGAGGTTCGGGAAGCGAGCAAGCTTGTTTGAAAGCGTGACAAAAACGTGCTCGTCCACCCACTATACGGACAAAGAATAATGAAGCCAACTCACCGCGCCGTGTACACGTGACTCACGCGTGAGTGAATGAATGAATGAATGAATGAATGAATGAATGAATGAATGGCTCGCAGGCGTTAATGTAATCGTCTTCATCACTTTTTTTTTTTGCAGTTGCTGCAGTGCTTTGCTGCGTGACCTCTGATGGTGACACGTGTGACGTTATAATCATACTCTTTTTAACCTTTCGTTGAGAGAAATAGCCGACGTATTGCTTCCCACATGATAGCGGCAAAGAACAACAGTTACTCCTTCTTGGCAGGGGACAAAGTGCTTTGCGTGCCTCTTCAAGCAGCCGCGTGGTTCTCTGTTTGCCTAATCAACTTTGTTCACCGGGCTGGACAGACGGTTAGGCGCCGAAAACACAACGTCGAACCCGGCATGCTTGCCAATTCTCCTCGATTGTGCGACACTTGGTGCAGATATCTGGCACGTGCGACGACAGCCTTTCTTTTCTCCTGTGTAGTTTGGCTTTTTCTGTCCGCTTATGCTGAACATTTCTGCCCGCCAGTTGGGTACATATTCCTGTTCGGTCAGCCAGCCAAATTTCAGTTCTGGGTCAGTGCTGTGTTGTCTCCCTGCGTGTTCCTTTCTCCTATGTCCCGTCAGTCGCGCTGTAGTCATGGAATACAGTTGCCAGCTCGTCCAACAGCTTACCTCGTCAAAAAAACAACCTCATAGAAATCATTGAAATGGGCGCGGCCGTTGGCGCTTTCATTCGGCTTCTTTATTTATTTATTTATTTGTTTGTTTGAACTTTCTTTCTTTCCTTGTTTCTTTTACAGGAAATTCAGGGAATAAAATTCAAGACAGATGTCGAACGTTTACATTGAGACGAAACACAAGGGGAAGGCAAGACAGGGACACGGCGTCCTTTTGTCTTTGTGATGACCCCCATAATGCGCAGGTCCACACGGGACGGAGAGGCAAAGAGACACCGTATGGCTCAGTTTAAACAAACAGGTATATTCAATAATTACACATGATGAAGATTATACATCAGAGGCTGGGGCGTCCGAGCTTACGTGCCGACGACTTCATGGGGGCGATGGAGTGGCTCCGGAGTTGGGCTCGAGCGGTTGCTGGCAGAAGTTGCACGCCGACGGGCTTCGGCGCTGAAGGCCCTCTTGGCGAACGATGTCGTCCTGAGCGTGCTTGCAGTAGAATTTCAATAGTCGTCCGTTTCTTCGAGGATGGTTCACAAACCCTTCCTCTAGTGTCGTTCGGCTTGGAAGATGAACAGGAGGCGAGCTTGTAGATGATGACAGCAGAGCATAATCTTACAACAGAACAAACTTTGCACTACTTTACTCATCGACCGGGCAGGTTAGTGCCTAAGTAGCATCACATTACATGCTAAGCATGGAGCCCCCGCTCAGACTGGACTGCATCCGTTTACATGTGCTTTTAAGCACTTGATTAACAAAGGACTAAGGGCGGTCATTTCCAGTGGCCCGCCCAAAGCATCAATTCTCCAATCCAAAATAACATGCGAGATGGGGACCACCCCTTTTGGGTTGGGCTTAGCCTCGAACCCAGAGTCTGTTAACAATACAAACTAAATAAACAACAAAAACGCCACCACTCTCTCTCAAGTGAGAGTATACACAGGCTCTCTCTTCGGAGCTAATTCACTAGCGCCTGTCTTTCCACATTCTTGGCGAGTACTGCCTGTCCGCCATGACAGGTGTCCGTCGCGGCCCTTCTGGGAAGCTGTGGGTGCCTTCCCGGCGATAGCCCACGACAAAGGGGGGGGAGGGAAAGAATGTCGTCTTCGCGGTTTCGCATAGCGTCGGCTGTGGTACGGCGCGCTCTGGCCCGCTGACAGCTCCCTTGTCCTGGAATGTAACCGGAAATTGGGGAGGATAAAGCCTGTTTCCCCGGGGCGGCGGCGGGACCGGTTTTTCTGGTCGTCACTCAAAGAGCATGGCTGGGTAATTGATGATGCCGCTGTCACGGGTCTCCGTCTACGCCGCGCCGTCGAACGTGGATCCTCGTAGCACACACGGAATGTCACATCTTTGTGCTGGCGCGCTAAATAGAAACGATGGATGGAAGAATTAAGAGTAGAAGGAAAGAACGCGAGAGAGAAAAGACCCAGGTACGGCATTCGTGCAAACCGCCCACTGCTCCTTCCAGCGTACAAAGCCGCAGTCAAATGTTTATTGGGCGCGAGATTAGTCGCGAGAACGAAGACTAATTATATCGCCATCTTTCCCACCTCAACTAAACACATCAATTAAACATAACAGCATTAAACTCTAAATAACGCACCCCAGATGTAATGCAAGCAGATTACAATTACAATTACAGATTACAAGCAGCCAAAGCCGCGTTCCATAAACTTTTTCACGGAGGCTGTCCCCTCCTCAAACCAATGGGCGATGGCCGGGAGGGGAACCAGCCCGGTCCGGAGCGATCGAATGAAGTTTAAATGACTGGCTGTTCACACGCGCAGAGAAATAGAGGAGGGGGTGTCTCCTTCATATAAGTGCACACGCCTTAGAAGCCGCGCAGGCCACACCGCTCCCCGAGGGACGGGTCAAGCATGTATGGCGGGTGTATGCAACGGCTCGTCGAATGTATACGCCGGAAGGCCGGACCACGCCCTTTCTTCAAAACCTAAGAGCCTTACAAAGCCTCTTCTTTCTATCCTTCTGCCGCGGAGCCATCGGAAAGGCTGAAAACAACGCCCAAAGAGAAAACGTGCGGGTGGCGCACGAGCTCAATCATTCAGGCCGTGACCCGCGGCCCCAGAGAGTTCACAGGCCGGGGAAGCGTTAACACGCTACGTGTCCTCTTTCACGCGCTTGAGACCCAGCCCTTGTGTGTGCAACAGCGGACACACTGACACAATACGAAGGCGAGCTAGGGGGTAGGGGGGCTCTGCGGTGTTAACTGAGTCGCACTCGCGACGTGTGCTGGCGCGCGGTACGCCGGAGCGCCAACAAATGTTACACAACTGTGGCCGCGACTGTCCACGGACGAAGCAGTGCTATCCCTGTCGTCAGGGGAAGACCACGATTTTTTCATGCCGCACGAGCAGTTCTCTCTCGGTCTCGTCGGCCGCGGCAATCTGTGGCATCCTGCATCCCTTAACTGCTTGCCACTGTGCGTACGCTGCTCTCGTTCCGTACAATTTTTTTCCCCCGTAAAACACTGCGGGTACTGCTATCACGTCGTACCATAGCCTTGTACTCTATCGCGCTGTACTCGCACGACCGAGTCAAAAAAAGCTTCGCTTCTGACACTGTACGACTGTTTGCCAAACGCTGAGCAACGAACACGTGAAACACGCCCGCGCTATACGACGTGTTTGGATAGATGGAATGCCGTCTGGCGTCGTAACGTTCCCGCGTTCTCTGCCACGCAACGACGAGGAGGTCATTTCGCCACCAAAAAGGCCACCAAAAAGGCTACCGAGGTAGCCAAAAAGGTACAGCGCTTTAAACCACACGCGCTACAAGGAAAAAAAAAAAAACGAAGACATATCCCAATGCACGAGAGGTGAAGGGCAGGATCCGGCAGCGGCAGCTGCTGCCAAGCGGCGCTCCTGCTTCTGGCTACGCGATGACGTCACGGTCGGCAGCAGACACACCAACTCGTCTTCTGCATGGTGCGTCAAACTCCACAAGCAAAACTGACGTTGCGAGACAGGCGGAGAGAGGAGGAGGAAGAGGAGGGGGAAAGCGGACGTCTGCGCGGTGGTTGCGTTGCAGCAGCAGGCGGCAGACCTGTTTATATAATGCCGCCGCGGCGGCGCAAATCGGATAAGACGGGCAAGATGAAAGCAGGAGGGGCAAGGAACGCGGCATTTATGTGCCGACGAGGCGTCGTCGCCTCCTCAGCGGCCAAGACGCAGGGGGAGGCACGGCCCCGGGCATTCCTCACCCTTATCTGCAGCACGCAGGCCGCACCACCGCCGAGAGGGAGCGCGCGTGGGCTCGGCCGAACACGAACGCGCAGGACATCGCCCGTTGCGCGCACACGGCAGGGCGGCATGGAAGACAGGCCGGTCCAGAGCCGGCGAACCGCGAGAGAAGGACCTGCTCGAGGCAGGCAGAGATTCAAGGCAGCGCCCGCGGATCAAAAGAAAGGCCCAGGAAGTTTTATAGAAGAAAGAAAGAAAGAAAGAAAGAAAGAAAGAAAGAAAGAAAGAAAGAAAGAAAGTGACTAATGGGAGCGCGAGTAATAATAATAATAATAATAATAATTGGTTTTGGGGGAAAGGAAATGGCGCAGCGTCTGTCTCACATATCGTTGGACACTTGAACCACGCCGTAAGGGAAGGGATAAAGGAGGGAGTGAAAGAAGAAAGGAAGAAGTAGGTGCCGTAGTGGAGGGCTCCGAAATAATTTCGACCGCCTGGTGCTGACATCGCCCAGCACACGGGCGCCTTAGCGTTTCGCCTCCATGGAAACGCGGCCGCCCCGGTCGGGTTCGAACCCGGGAACTCCGGAGCAGTAGCCGAGCGCCCTAACCACTGCGCCACCGCGGCGGGTCACGAAGCAGAAAGTGGAATATATGGGCAGAGATGCCGAAAGGCAATAATAATAATAAATGGTTTTTGGGGAAAGGAAATGCCGCAGTATCTGTCTCACATATCGTTGGACACCTGAACCGCGCCCTAAGGGAAGGGATAAAGGAGGGAGTTAAAGAAGAAAGGAAGAAAGAGGCGCCCTAGTGGATAAATGAAGAAAAGGAGACCCCCAGTGGTAGTAGCATCACTTCATTCGACTCCCCTGTCGTTTCGGTGACCTCCGTGCGAGCCTTTCAAAATCCCGGTTCTCAACTTTTTCCTTTCGCGCAGTGTTTTGCATATCGATTCGTCGTTACGCCGCGTGCGTGCGTGCTCGACTACGCGCAAAAGCGTATACCCTCTACAGTTCCACTGACGCCTGTTTTTACTTAGCCTTGTCCAAGCCGGCGTGTCTCAATAGAGCACTCTCTTTTTTTTTCCTTGCTAGTTTGTTCCGGTTCTCCAAAAGCCACTTAATGAAGTTCGTAACGTTTCACATTAAAAATCTCCACGGCAGAGTCAACGCGAAGACATTGAGCATGCGTAATCGCTTCTTGATCGCTCGATAGACTCACCCCCACGCGCCGAGGACTAAATGACCTCACCGTATAGCAAGCACACACACAAGCCTGTGACACACAACCTAAGTGCGGCGCATACCCTGGTAGGACTGGTTTGCCGCCTCTCTCCGTATAGTGAGACAGTCAGCAAGCGTTTCAGTCTTACCGGGAAATGGTAGGGAGCTAAAGCGGGGCGCCACTTTTTAGAGGCATCGTCCACGCAGTTTAAAGGCCGCACTTCTAGTTTCTCTTCTTTTTAGTGAAGCTCGCAATTTTCTAACTGAATTTAAATGAAATTTATTTCGCTCTAAACCTAGGAACAGGGCTGCCTTTATTCGCTGTCTGCGCCGCAAATACAGGGACAGAGCGCAAGCGTCCAGACCGGTTACTTTTACGTCTCAGCATAGTGATTTGACGCCGAGCACAGTCAAGTATACATGCAAGAAAGCTCTGTAATCGAATCGAATGGAGAATGACGCGTACTGTCAACTCTTGCCGCTGCGCTTAAAGAACTGCCGGCTTACATGCCACCATGAAACATATTTCCAAATCGACACGACAGTCTATCATATTTCCAAATCGACACGACAGTCTATGCGTGAACGAGAAACGCTGAGTGAAGAAGTTGTATACGCTTGAATGCTGCAGTACACTCTTAACAGGAATACGCCTATATCAGAGTGAAAATGGAGTAAGCTGTCCTCTAGCGCACACTTTTTTATAAAAGGGGGGTGCGCTATAGGACAACTTACTCCCTTTTCACTCCGTCCTGTTACTCCCTCTTACTCCTGTTGCTGTTACTCCTGTTACTCCCTCTTATAAAAGGGAGTGCGCTATAGGACAGCTTGCTGCCTTTTTACTCCGTTCTGTTTAGAGTGATACCAAAAACGAATTAGAATTTCACGTACGCGGGTTCAGCGCAGAATTCCAACATTCACTTCTTCGCGACTGATTCTGGTTAGCGTTACAGCCCGTCGAGACACGCGTCTGGCGAAGGAAGAAGGTTGACGGTTATTACGTAGTACACGCATTTCAGGCGCACACTTTAAGCTCATCCCGACGCGTCACTGTACTCGAATGGAATGAATTTAACAGAATCTTCCCGAATGCGACACAGGCAGCATTTCACGAGAAAACAAGCAAAAAAAGAAGTAAAGCGAAGTGCACACGCGGCGCTTAAATTCAGTAGCGCCAGTGCGCGGCAAGCAACGATAAGCGGCGGAAATTTCGCGTAAATCACGCCATCGATCACCACCTGCTTCCGCGAAACGGCGCGCACAAGATCGATATTGAAAGTTGATGAATACTCCCCAGCCCCGTGGAAACATGCACAGTTACTCTCTCTTCACATGGGGTACAAAAAAGAATATCCTTACGGCACTGCTTCATCACCTTTAGAGGTGCATATACATACTATGCAGTTCGCTACAACGTTTCTCGGAATTTATCTGCCCAAATTGAAATTAACAGCAAGGAAAGACCAAGCAAACTCATGCGAGCAGCACGAGTGCAAAAAGGAAAACAACAACTAGAAACCGAAACAACTAGTCGACGACGAGAAAGCGAATATGGAGAAAACACACACATCTATAGTCGATAACCACAGAGCGGCGAGCCACGGGAGCTAAAGTGGAAGAGGGGGAGGGGGGTGTTAAGAGGGAGGGTGGCGTGCAACAGACTTCCAGTTCGACATGGTTTGCGGCAGGCCGCTAATTAAATTTCGCTTCCACGTCTCTTTTTTTTCTTATTCAACGATTTGACGCGCGTGATGTTCTTTTAAACCGTTCCCTTCGAGCTCCAATCTCCGGCAGGGCAAGCGTGGGCGCACAGCACCGGAAGCAACGCTTCGCACGTCCGTTTTATTAAAAAAAAAAGCACAGGGAGCTCTGCTTGCCACCTGATTACGGACGACCATACATCTTCTGCCCGGGGGAGGGGGGGGGGGGGGGTTGGAAGAGAGAAACAACAAAATATCCGGATATTTATTTCGCCTTCCCCAGAACCGGGAAAATTAAGCACGACCGACAAGAAAAAAGCCTTGCTGTGCCATTCTTTGGCTGCGCGCTTCGCGAGAATTGTTATTATTGCTATATCGCTAGAAACAGGACAACGCATATGTTATCGCGGATTACGTAATCATCGCTTACCGTGCCTTGACTAGAACTTAATTGATACCTCAAGATATAGCGACGAATGACAAGCGCGTAGGTACCGACAGCGTGGGTTCTGCGGCTGACAGATCCTTTATTATTACTACTACAATCTGGCTTCGCAGCATGGAACAGACACTAGAAAACCAAACAAAAGGAAAGGCGCAAACTGGTAACTGCCAACGTTCAGGGGGGCACAACGCCAGCCACCTCCTAAAAGGAGGGGAAGAGAAAAGGTGTAGAAAAAATACAAAAAGGAAAATAAAACGACACAACAGGCGCAATAATTACTGACTGTGCGATGAGGAACGATACTGGTCGCGCGTGCGCCCGGTGGTGGACTGTGAACGCGGTTCGCGTACCCGACTGTAACACTTCCAGACATGGCGAATGTCTGGCCCATCTGCGCTATAGGAAAGCCAAATCCCGGAAGAAAAATCCTGTCGAGTGCGCCAATCCTGCTGACTGCGCCACTGCATGCAGAAAAACAAGGTACATCGGTCTGTTGAAAAAAAACCTTTTGTCCTTCATTTTCCTATTTTTCGGGGCGTGACTTCAAACGCACATCTCTCTTTCTGCTTCACTTGTTGGCAGCGCCTGTTTTCCTAACGTATAACTAGCGGAAGGTCGTCAAGAACGCAAGGAGATGGATCATACATGAACACAGGTGTGCATTTTGTCCGTCCAGAGAACCGATTACTCATACATCGTTAAGTAGTGAACTATTTCATATACATATACTTGAGTGGCAGTTTTTGCGCGCGTATACAGTCATCAGAAGTAGATAACGACAGCGTCAAAGCGTCAGCACACTCCTTCGAAAATAAGATGAAGCAGCGTGTACAAGTTCATGGATATTATGAAAAGTAAAGGTATGATATTAGTGCTAGGCGGAGAGTGATAGTGAGGGCTGAAACCGCTCATTTCACGCAGCCGCTGACGCAATCATCGGATAGTGCCCTACGGCGGGTAAAATAAGCATTTTGAGTTCTTTGCTCTGGCTGAAGCGACTGACCGCAGAAAGTTGGAAGGCTAGTTGGTGGCGGTATAAAACTGGGCACAGCAATAAATGACACCGTCGACTCAAACGTTCGTGTCGTGCCTGTCTTTGTGAGTGTCTATTCAGCGCAGGAAAACGCCTCCAATTTTAGGCTCCAAAGACGCCACACCTCATTACCTCATCGTCATTGGCTCGACAAACCCAGCGACAGCGGGGGCGTGGCACCGCTTCAGCCAGTCACAAAGCGCGAAAGAAATAAAAGTGTAACAAGAATCAAAGTAGAACCACACTGTACTACGAGCCCGGGACAAAAGCCACATGGAGCCAGCCGCTGCCCCTGTTCGCATATTTCTCTGCACAACGTGAACGTTAGCAGGGGAAACCTGCGCAACAGCCACGTGCCGGCAGCGATGCAACGAGTTCCGGTGCTCCACGGGAAAGAAGAAAGGGGAGAGAGGAAGAGTGCCAATGGAGGGGCACCAGGTGCGGGGACGGCGGTGACGTGATTAACTCTGACGACGCCGGGCGCTAATTGCTTTATGATAAGCGGGGAACGACGACGTCCCGGTCGGGGGCGAAGGAAAAGGGGGGGGGGGGGGGGGGGGGGGGCGACGAGCTAGCACAAGGGAGACGGAAAAACAGGTGGTTCCTTCCTTCATGCCAATACGGTAGACGCACACACACGCACACACATATCGACAGGCAACAACCTCGACAGCGTAGCGATCGAAGATGAACAGAGAAGAGGCCATGGGAGGAAAGATGTTAGACACACGAGTGGCCACGTCCGGCCAAGGCCCGAAGTACAGCTGGCAGCAGAAGATGATGGAGTGAGTGTGAGGGGGAAACATAAGTATTTCGACGTCATCACGAAAGCTGCAGGTTTGAGGGGGCGTTACCGTTTCATCACCTGGTATCAACACCACGCGACTGAGTCGCCAAGAAGAGTCACATGCAGTTTCTCAGAACACGCATTCTGCAAAGTTTCGTTTTCGTCTCGACGCGTCAGTGCAACGCGAAAGGGGAAGGGGGGAGTCACGTTTTTAAGCAGCGCACTGTTGCGGTCGTTGTGACCGAAGCGAAGGAGTGCGAGAGCGAAAGGCGCGACGGAGAAGGGGAAGGGAAGGAAGCGGGAAAGGGAAAGCGAGGACTCCGCGTTCTTGAATAAAAGCGAAATCAGAACACTAAGAACGAAACCGAAAAGACGTAGCCGGTGTCTGAGCGGTTAGGGCGCTCGGCTACTAATCCGGAGTTCCCGGGTTCGAATCCGACCGCACGGCTGCGTTTCTATGGGGGCGAAACGCAAAAGGCGCCCGTGTGCTGGTGGGGAGAGGCCGCACGTGGAGGGCGCGTCTCCAGTGGGCCTGCCAGCAGAACCCATCCCTACCCCCTATCCCAAACCCCACCCGAGAGGACTGGGAGGCGACCCTGTCCGGCTGCTGCACCCTCCAGGCCCAAAGGGCCTTAACGCAGCGTGCCCGGGCTGCGGCAACCGCCAATGGGGTGCCTGACTAGGCATCCCCACCTAGTGGTTGTAAGGGCGTGACCCTTCAGGTCACGGACCTCAACACCTCTCTCTATAATTAATAAATGTTTTTACCACCACCACCACCACCGTGTGCTGTGCGATGTCAGTGCACGTTAAAGATCCCCAGGTGGTCGAAATTATTCCGTAGCCCTCCACTACAGCACCTCTTCTTTCACTCTCAACTTCTTTCCCCACGGCGCGGTTGAGGTGTCCATCGCGATGCGAGACAGATGCGGCGCCTCTCATTTCCTGATAGCCAATCACTTTACTTGAAAAGACGAATATGGAAAGACGAAAATTAAAAGCATACTGGCCGACACAAAATGCAGCAATGGACAGCCATTTTGTTTTATACTTCTAGGTATTTTTTTTCTGCCAAATTGACGCATGGTCCTTTGGCGCCTTTTCAAGGACGATTTGGAAGTGGAAAAAAAAAATTGATTTCTGAATGCGAAGTAAATGTTCCCTTTCCCGCTGCGCTTACCTGTACAAGCACGACCCGCATGACAGTGGCAGTGATGAGAGGAGACAGCGGAACGGTGAGCTGAAAAGAGGCAGCTACAGGGAACGACTGGAAGAGTAGCGGCTGTTAGGGATAACCTGACGAAAATGCAAGAGTCAGCAGACACGGCACTTCTTCTGACAGCGCGATCAAAGGACGAAAAGAAAGCGACACAGATTTAAAGGGCACGTGTAGATTTGTTTTTTTTTTATTTCATCGAAGAACCTTGCCTCGCTAAATAGGCCCTTCTATATAAACTCTGCGAGCACAAACGCAGCTTTGTTGCGTTGGGCAGGACGGTAAATGAGGGAAAGATGGGGAACGGCAGCTGTGCGAACGACAGGCTAATTTGCGTCAACGCGCACCTCATGCTCTATGCACACTTCGCGAGGTGTGCTCGGGCGAAGCGAGACCCAATAAAGACTAAAGCAGTAACTATAGGAAGAAAACAAAAACACCCGCGATGAAAGCCCTCTTTTTTATTTCTTTTCCCCCTTATTCCTCCGCACAGTGATGACCCTGGTAGTGCGCAATAGTTTGCTTGCCTTCTTCTCCGCCCCGTAATTCTTTCTTGCCTCAAAGGGGGAGGAGGAAAATCTAGGGAAACCAGGAGTACGCAAATGCAGAAAGCTGCCCCTACTACACTATATAGCCTGAGGTTCAATCGACACAGTCGCACGCGCACCTAGCGGCGTCGCCGTCGATCTGCCCCCCTGTTAAGTGCAAATGTCCACACTGTCACGCGAGTCAGCTTTTGCGCGGAAACGCATCGAGGAAAGAACAGAACCGTACGACTCCTAGAAAGAAAAAAAAAACTCGAGCGAAGCCGAGACGACGGCGGAGTGCGCGGGCGGATACGCAAACAGAACCAACCGTCGCGAGGGGGGAAGCAAGGCGAAAAAATCGCGAGCACGTGCGGCGCACTAATTGAGAGCGCCCCTCGGAGGAAACAAATAAAATGAAAATAGGAAACAAATCCCGCTCTGCAGATAGGGGGCGGTGCAGCCAGCGGTAACGGCAACAGCAGCGCGCACGCAACAAAAAGCGAAAACAAGCAAGAGCAGCGACCGCAGTGAGAAAGGGTGCAAAGCGAGGGGGCGTCGGGAAAGAGAGAGGGAAGGAGAGAAGGCAGTGCAGCAGCTGCGAAGGCAACTCACGAATCAACAACGAGCGCGCGCGGCCTAATCACGTCCGGTCATGCGAAGCCGCGTCTTGTTCACCGCCGCTTCCGCCGCCGTCTCTACTACAGCCCCCGCCTCCAGCCGGTCAGGCAGACCCACGCGCGTATTTCGACGACGTAAATAGGTTGGCGCGTCCTATTAGCAATAGCTGAATGGCGAATGTTGCCGCACAAAGTCTTTTAAAAGCACAAGGCGGGATGAAAAGAAAAAATAAGGGGTCGGGGAGACAAAGTATGTTTGGAAATACCGAATGCTTCGGACCGCCTGCCACTATAACAAAACGGAGCGCGCGCTCCTATACGCAGTACATGTCACAAACACAAGGCGGGAGTCACTAATAATGAAAAAAAAATCGAAGTTCCACCGGATGGAGTAGAATTACTCGAGAAAACAAAAACAGAACGAACAGCCCGCCGGCCTGCCCCTTCTTTTCTGCCTTTCGCCCCTCCTCGATGCGCGGACAGATAACAAAAAGCCCAGAAACAAAAAGAAAAACACACACACGGAGCGACGAGCCCGCCGCCCACGCGTCTTTCACACACGTGCCCGATTCAATGGCCGCGCATGTAGAGAGCTGCGCGCTGCGAAAAAGGGGAACACTACTCGATTAGCGTCGGGCGCCGGCGAGAAGACGTGGGTGCGTTGCAAACGGGACGTGACGTCCACCAGCGGACGGGTTTTTTTTTTTTTTTTGCTTCTCAGCTCCGGTGCTCTCTTTCCCTCTGCGTCGTTGCGAATAACGCGCGTGGCCTCTCGCGTTTATGGGAATCGACGCTCACTCGCTCGCGTACAACAGCTTTCGTTACGTCACGGAACGAGGACCCGAGGAGAACCGGGTCGGCACACGGTGGCAGTGGCACGCACGCACAAACACGGTCTGCCGACGTTCCCCTTTATGTATTCAAAAAATGCGCTCCCTCTTTTTGTTACCCCGGCAGCAATCAAGCTATCGTGCCGTGACAGGCCAAGAAAGCGATCACTTGACTAGGGAGCTGTTATATTACTGGTCACATAATGTTCTTCTTGCTTTGTTTCTGATTCGTGGTTATGGCGCTCCGCTGCTGACCAGAAAGACGCGGGTTCGATCCCGGCCTCCGCGCACAAATTTCGATGGAGGCGAAATTCTAGAGGCGGCTGCGTTTTTATGGAGGAAAAACGCTAAGGCGCCCGTGTGCTGTGCGATGTCAGTGCACGTTAAAGATCCCCAGGTGGTCGAAATTATTCCGGAGCCCTCCACTACGGCACCTCTCTCTTCCTTTCTTCTTTCACTCCCTCCTTTACCCTTTCCTTACGGCGCGGTTCAGGTGTCCAACGATATATGAGACAGATACTGCGCCATTTCCTTTCCCCAAAAACCAATTATTATTATTATTCTAGAGGCGCGTGTACTGTGCGATGTCGGTGCACGTTAAAGAACCCCAGGTGGGCGAAATTTTCCGGAGCCCTTCGCTACGGCGTCCCTCGTAGCCTGAGTCGCTTTGGGACGTTAAACCCCTCGGAACTACAAACCAAAAAATCCCGTCAGCAACGTGTCGCCTGTTTGAGCTTTGTGAAGCTCAGTAAATCTCGCTTTTCCCCACCCGTCCACTACTCTTAAGAAAGAATGAATTATTTTGATCGGTCAATCAATGAACCGATCTGTATGGAAAGCTGGCCACGTCCACCACCCTCCCCTCACCTCTATCGCTGACGACGCATCAGTAGTGGGGAAAAAGCTCGACACCTAATAACTAGGACGTGATTTCTTCTCTCGTCGAACCTATAGACGCGCTGACGCATCTAGGGGAACACAGAAGAGCCTCCAGCAACAGGCGCACCGTCATCGCAGCCCACAGGGCCGAGACGAGCCAGTAACCAATCGATCCGCGCGGTCGAAAACGATACAAACAACAGCGTTCACCAGCAAACGGGTCACCGCCGCACAGGCGGGCAAACTGCCGCAACGCACGCACGCAGCAATCAATCGAGCGAGCTCTGACCAAGGAGAAGCCCGCTGCCGGCGCTGCAACACCTTTCACCGGCACATAACGGCGGCGCCGTCCAGGTGGTCGAAGAAAGAGATAGATAGAGCGATAGAGAGGCGAAGGGAAACAGTGCAGTGCGAACACGCCAACGTGCACGCTCGCAAGCACTTACGGAGGAGTAAGAAAGAAGGCTAAGAACCTGGAGAGGGAGTGAGGGAGAGGCGCTTTCAAGAAGGAGGAGGTTGCGCGCGAGTCCAAGACGGAGACGAAAAAGCCGGCGAAGCGCCATCATTTTGAGTGCGGCGGGACAGCAGATGCATACTACCTCCCACTCGAACGGAGACCGGGTGAAGAGAAAAAGCGGATGAATCGAAGGGAGAAGGAAAATCCGGAAGGGCGTTGGCGGCCACAGCGCCAGCTGCGCGTTCTTTTCCCCCCTCTCCACGAGAGTGTCCGGCAGCGCCATCTGTCATCCGAAGGGCCAACACGGGGCTCGCGGAAAGAAGAGGGCCGTGGGTCGAGCACGACGCCTACAGTGCCAGGATGGAGGATGCTTGGGCCCGAACAAGAAGCAGGCATATATGCTGGGCCTTCTCCTGGCAACGCGACGTCGTAGGGTATGCATGTTGGATGGAGCCAACAAAGTGGGGCGTCTGTCGCCTTTCTCGCCGAAAGGGAAGGCGACAAGCGATGATGGACGACGGGCCCGACACGACGCCTGTCCGGTGCGCCTTTCCTTCCTTCGTCCAGAGTCGCGCAGGGCACGCCGAGAGAGAGAGAGAGGCGTCACTTGACGAATTGGGTGCTGGTTGAGGCCGCGTTAAACTAACAGGACTACTCGAAACTTTTCAAGAGCGACACGTTGGAGCGAATTACGACCACAGCACCGTTCTGGTATTTCAGCGGCACCACCACTGTCTGCGCACCTGTAATCTGTAAATCATTCGAAATGCCTTCTTTTCTTCTCAATCTGCGTTGCAGGTGGTTTTCGACTATACCGAAATCCAAGCGAATCGATGTACATATCCCACCCAACATCCCCTCGGTTTTACATTATAGTTAAAAAAAAGTGTGGACAACAGGCCAGGGGTACCTTCCTTCCGAATACCCCCCCCCCCAATTCCGGGCACAGAGCGTTAACCTGGCTCTCCTTATATGGAGTTAAGAGAAAAACAAACAAACAAACGAAAGTACAGCCGGGAAGTTCCGACGGTAACTGGACGCCGCTTACTGTTCTTCACAAGGCACCGCCGAGAAACCGCACACCACGCGAACTCTGAAACAATGGCTGACGTGCCCGCCGCGGTGGGAGACAACGTGAGACACAGAACCGCGCGACAGCGCACGACAAAGGGATCCGTCTCCCACGCCGCTAGCGGCGGCTGCTGCTACTGCTGCTACACATAAAGACGGCGGCGGGCAGGGGCAGCTGGAGCCCACAGGTAATACAACCACTGCGAATAGGTAGGTAGCCGCAAAGCGGGCTCCACGGGGCGGCGCTAGCGGACGTGAGCGCGAGGGTTGAATAATTAACGCGAGAACGTTCTGCTCCGCGCGCAAGTAGGCAAGCAGTGGGGGAAAGCGGTTGCACGCTGAGTGCGTGGGTTGAATAATGGCGCGTCGAGAATTAGTGCTCGCTGGCAGCAAAACCTGCGGCGCTCAACAAGCACGCACCTTGAAGCCCTGCGTTAGAAGGGGAACGCAAGTAGGCTTTCATAACGAGG
The DNA here is from genome assembly GCF_052857255.1 of Amblyomma americanum. Lineage (NCBI taxonomy): Eukaryota > Metazoa > Arthropoda > Arachnida > Ixodida > Ixodidae > Amblyomma > Amblyomma americanum. Next base: position 51,255,098 of record NC_135498.1, read on the forward strand.
TCTTGCTGCAGTGCAGTTCCGAAAGAGAAGCGGACACCTGAAGGCGTGAGCGCGTCGCCGAATTTTCCGCCCCGGTAAAGTGGGATGTTACAAGCAAAAAAAAAAAAGAAAAAGCACGACGGATGTGTGGAGAAGCGTGTGTTTTGAGCCGCATATGAGTCAAGTCTCGCGTTTTGCTTGGGCGTACGAGTAGCTTTTCAATTATCTTTTTTTTTCTCTTTATAAGAAAGTTCTGGAAATGCTGACCCCGTTTATCGCAACAGACTCTTTCTCTCGCAACTACTATAATGAATGCTTTGCACAGGGAGAACGTGACAACTCCTATAGGCGTGGCTGCCTCTGAGTTGAAGTTTGCCACACGCAATCAACGACCATGTAAAACATGGACTTCAATTAAGCCTTGGATGATATCGAAACCGGACTTCAACCCTGGAATATTTAAACAGACCAGCTATATCGCCACGCAGCTCAGAGATATGCACCAGCGAACCGCGCACATGACCGGAATTGGAGCCGCTGCAGAACTGGACAAGCAAGCCAAGGCAAATCAAGCAATAGCCCGCGACAGTGCAAGCCGTACACAGAATATGAGGTGATCAGGTCCAGCTTGTGCGCTGCTTTTAACTGCAAACGAACCAGCAGCGAACGTAGTTAGTACTTTTCCATTTACTTAAGCATAACCAAGTGACACTTAAACTGTGTGCCGCCGTGGTGCCGATTCGGTGGTTCATATGCACCAGAAAGACTATGTTAACTGCTTCCGACAGTCACAATGCTCCCCTCTCTGTTTCCTAATCGGCTTCCGACGAAACGACCGTCACAAGAAGGTATGCGGCTGACTCTAACTCCTAAGTCGAAGGGAACCAACAAAGGCCTTGATGTTGGCGTCAATCAAACCGTCAGCATGAATAAATCCGGAGTTCGAATCAAAGAGAGTGTCTACTGCAATTTCTTCGCACGCTCAGAGAGAGGGTCTTGACAGAGTTGAAGGTCTATAGACACCACATTTTTGCTCGCCTGTTTTCTTCTTTCAAACGACGCGTTAGACTTTGTTATGCATCTAGCACCCCGTGATAGTAGCCCACGACCACTGAATAATTTATAATCGAATTTTTTTCTTGACGCTGTTTCCGTTTCGTCAACCGAACCATGACTGTGATGTGTAGTTGAACATTGTCATGTGAGGAACGAAAAAGCGGCAATATAACTACTGATACGTCGTTTTTTTTGTTATTCTAACTCTTAAAGCAGGCTTGTTTACTTGCTATAATGTGTCAAAACTGCGTATCAGCGTTTAAATTGCAGTTTTTTTTTTTCGTTTTTTTATTCGAGAAGTGTGCCATGAGGCATAAGTTGAAAAGGAAGGGGGGAGGGGGGAATGCACGGGATTGAAACTTAAAAGAAAGAGTGAAGAACCGTTGCGCTGAGGTAGTCGCACAGCTACAGCATGACAGAAGAAATTCGATTATAAATTATTTATCGATCGAATACCACGCAGTGATTCATCTATGGTAATCTCAAACGCATCATTGGAAAGAAGAAAAAAACGCAATAAAATCAGGTATTTATAGTCCTTAACAAAAAGTTCCAAAGTGCATTCCGAGACAGCCCACAAGCCAGACTCTATATAGGAAGGAAGCAGGACGAAACTTCGTTATAGTAAATACAGGACCTTGAAAAAAAAAAAAAAAGTCGCGCTATCTTTTCGCTTGCAGATACGGCTCCTCACGCTGTATCCGCGGAGCTCGATCGGTCGGCGAGAGAAACGACCCATTCACAAGAATCCGATGTTATCGCAGCTCCCTTCATTGAGGCTCGTTTCGGGGCGCCTTTTAAACTGTTCTTTGTCTGAGGCCGGTCGCACGGCCTTATTCGCACAGCCGGGACGAAGCGAGTTCATTCTTGAAAGCGAGCCTTGCGTCCTTTCGTCTTCGTGACGCTCACGTCTAATCTGCCGCTTCCTATTCTCTCTCGAGATTAACTGAGCCCCAAGCGGCAGTGAGCAACATTTGGAATGCAGTCGAAGTCTTCGGATAAACGGGCCACCTATACACTAGAGGCACCGACTGCAAAGCATGGGGACGATAACGCATGAATTATTGCCCTTAACGACGAAGCGTTTTCACGACAACGACCGAGCTGTGCGTTTAAAGAGAGCGCCGCGTTTGAAAATGCCAAGGACGCACGAGACTGCGCTCAGAAGAAAAAAAAAAGGGGGGGGGGGGGGGTTAAGCCTGAATTCACATAGCACCCTCTCGTACTATGCTGCTAATGTGCGTACGGTATGTAACGTCTCGATTAAGCTGCTCTGTGCCGAATTACCACAGAGTAAAGAAAGAAACAAACAACCAAAGGGCCACAAACGTGAGGTGTTTCGGTTCCAAAGCAAAGAATTCGTACAATCATAGCGACCCTGTTTACAGCACGGCGGACTCTCTTTAATTCCTACTCGCCTAATACGAACTTTCGCTTTATTCGAACTGAACACATACGGTCCCGTCAACATGAGTGCGCTAAAAAGGCATATTAAGGGGTAAAGCCTACTAAAGTATAAAGCACGAAAAGTCGTCACGATCAGCCTGATTACGTCCACTGCAGGGTGTTGAAGGTGGGGATCGGGGTCGCTTCTCGACACAACCTCGGTCAAGATGACGCCCGCTCCGTCCAGGACACGAGTGCCGCTGAGTGAAGGATTCGTTAGTGGAGGAAGAAGACCTGGTTTATTTTACATATTTACGAGCTTTTGAGTTCTGAAGTGAGCTGCTTCAACTGCATCTGCAGTCCAGTTTTATACACTGCGTCTTCCCTAGATTCCCCAGGTAGGGGACGCCCTCGCCTTAGTCGGTGTGGACAAAACTTGCGCTATCACACACAAACAGACACCTCCGCACACATGGACACGCCCCTGGCATAAGTTGAGCCCGAGGGAGAGGGGTGTGCGGCCAGGACCTCGTCAGGCTGGCAGGCGACGTCAGGTGGTCGGCCCGCTCTCCGCCGGTCGGTGAACTTCGAAGAAACCGAGGAGCAGCCCCGGCGGGAGAAAATCCCCAGTGGTTCTGCCATTAGGCATGGCCGGCGAAGCCTGCAGACAAGCCACTGTGGCGATCCGTTCCCACGCTGGTGCTGTGCCCGTGAGGCCAGGGGTAGTCGGGTCGGTGGAGACGTCGGGGAAAATCAGAAGACAGCCCGAACAACTTCGCGGCCCGGGACAGCTACTCCTTAAAGGGATTTTCGCAGAACCCTGCTCCCCGCTTGTCCCACGCAGCAACGACCGGGCGAGCGCGGTAAATGCAAACCGCAGACACCTGGCGAGAGATTCTGTCTTGGTGGCAATCCTCGAGACATGCTGGCGCCAATCCTAATACCAGCTGGCGGCCATTCCTAATAAGGGCAAAGGCCTCTCCCATACCTCCCCAATTAACCCTGTCCAGTGCCAGCTGCGGCCACCTTATCCCCGCAGACTTCTTTATCACAAAAAAGCGCAAAAAGTAAAACACTTCGCCTATTTCCAACAAATCTGCCGCGCTCTTCGAATTATCAAGGTTCGGCCCCATTCAGAAACATCGAAAAACAAAAAAAAAACACGGCCGCGGTCACAGGCACAACGTCGGCAACTCGAAATCGCACGGTGAAAGTGGTAGTGGCACGCACGTCCCGCACTCGACTGCGGAACACGAGGGCCATTCATCCGTCCATTCACCGAGCGTGCTTGAGGAGTGCCGCGCGGACCCTTGAGAAATACAAAGGAGACGACGCATAGAGAGAGAGAGAGAGAGAGAGAAAAGACACCATCGCCCAACAACAGTTCTCCAGCGCACCTGGGCGGCCACAACCGTTCGCCGTAAGACAGGCACGCACGCACAAAAATGAGCGCATCCAAAAGACCATTACCATTCGCTGGGAGGGGGGGGGGGGGGGGGAGGAGCAGTTCGTGAGCGAGCTGACCGCCGCTGCTACAGGGCGAAGAAAGAGCGAAAAGGGGGAAAGGGTGGTCGGGAAAGGGGAAACGAGGCAGAGCGGCGATCGGGGAACGGGTCAGTCATGCGTCGCCCGTCCGCCCGCGCACACCGCAACCGACGGTGTCATTCAACAAGTGGAGCAGAATGGCAGCAAGCGAAACGAGAGAGAGAGACGGACCGCGCGTCACGAGTCCCACTTTCGACTGCCACCCGCACTGTCCGACCACGCGGCAGGCTGAAGGAGAACAAAAGAAGATAGAGGAAGGCAGACGAAGTAATGCAATGAAAAAGAGAGCGCGCGCATCGCTGCAACTCGTTCGCGCAACGAAGACTCTCGGTCGTCAATCCCCCAGTAAAGGCAAGCTGAACGTCCCGCGCTCCACGACACAAGGCGTCTGCGGTAGTAACAGCGAAAACAAAAACAAACAATTGACGAATGGAAGGCATTGTTGGCTCCCAGCGATAAAATGACGAGAGGCGCTCCGTGCGTTGCAACACAGTTCCTCGGGGAAAAGAAAAAGAAAAGAGAGATATCGTTACCGTCGGCCAATTAAAGTAAGGCGGCGGACGAGATTAGTACGCCTCGCCGATCGCGTTCACTCCGCTGCGCGCGCCGACACGCCGGTATTGCGCGACGCAGGCTGCAGCTAGCTGCTACAAGCGCACCTCCAACCCAAGTCTCGAGATTTCGTCTTCGCTTGGTAGGCGTATGTATACACGGTCTTGACTACTGACGTCCGCCGGGCAAGACTTATCGCCGGCCCCTGACACCAGCTATAGCTGCTACCTTGAACCTTTCCGGCTCTACCGTTCATTCTCTCTCTCCTTCAACCGCTCTCTCTCTCATTCAACCATTTGCGCCTTCTTAACCGAGAGCACCGACCCTGCAGCGAGTTCTGCCACAACCGCTGACTCTCAACGACGTTTCTTTATCCCCTTACGTCCAGCAGCGTCGCCCGCCTGATAACGTCACAAATAAGGGGAACGGTGCCGCAGGCGACGGAATAAACGAAGAGACGAAAGGAATCTGGCCTCAGGCCGGACGGAAGGCAGGGAGAGAGAGAGGGAACAGGAGAGGAGGCGGCAAGGGCAAATTGTTGGGCGAATCATGACCTCGCGACCTTCGCGTGCGAGGCTCCAAAAGCAGGCCTGACGTAATCGAGAATCGATTTCGACGCCCGGTAAGGCCGTCGGCATTTCGCTTTGTGCTATCGCGCGCCTCTGCAGTTCACGCCTTCGTGAATCCTTACGCTGTTTCTCGAAAACCTCCCTCTGCAAGAGGCCGTATATATGCGTATACACGACAGGTTAAACCCCTGCACTTGCGGCGTTGGCCAATATTTATCGCTTACAAGCTCCGCGTAACAGGCGCACGCTATAGTAAAGCGAAACAAAGCTTTTCGCTCTACCCGCGGAAAAAACAAAAACAAGCGGCGGTGCGCCTTGAATGAACAAACAAAGGGCGAGCGCATGCAGGGGAAAAGGAAGCCAAATGAAAGTATAGCAGACGTCAGATCCGAGCACGGGCTATGTTTCTGGCTCTAATAATAGTTACAAAAGAACGGTTCGGATTAACACAGAATCTTGTGACGGTCCATAGAGGCTTTTTTTTCTTTCTTTCTCGTATTACTTAATAATTATAATAATTGTTTTTTAGGGAAAGGAAATGGCGCAGTATCTGTCTCGTATATCGTTGGACACCTGAACCGCGCCCCAAGGGAAGGGTAAAGGAGGGAGTGAAAGAAGAAAGGAAGAGAGAGGTGCCGTAGTGGAGGGCTCCGGAATAATTTAGACCAGATGGGGATCTTTAACGTGCACTGACATCGCACAGCACACGGGCGCTTTTCCTCCATAAAAACGCAGTCGCCGCGGTCGGGTTCGAACCCGGGTACTCCGGCTCAGTAGTGGAGCGCGCTAGCCACTGAGCCACCGCGGCGGGGCCGTATTACTTAGCCTTGTACGGATTCTGGCGACAGCCCCTCTGGTTCAGCTGCGTATTCGGCCCGGGACGCCTGCAGCCGGGGTCTCTGCACGGCGATAGGCATCTTGGTTCCCACGGCCTGTCCCCGCTTGGTTTATTGGATTCGAGACGGAGGACTCTGCTGCCGTTTGTAAACAACATTGTTCCCGGAAGATGGACCGTGCGGCACGGACGCAGTTAGCGACCGCCAAAACCGAGCAGGAGTGGCTCACCCCTTCAACTGTGCTGCCGGCTCACCGGCGCCTCGCCCATTCGGACTTCCCGGAGGACGTGTCCGGCTTGACAGCGTGAGAACTGTCGTTCGGACGCGAAGACAACGCTCTCTCTGGTGGGGGGCGATTGTTGTCCAGCGGCACCCTCTTTCTCCGGCGAGGCATGTGACGGGGGCGTGTCCCTATGTGAAGTGTGTGTGTGTGTGTGTGTGTGTGTGTGTGTGTGTGTGTGTGTGTGTGTGTGTGTGTGTGTGTGTGTGTGTGTGTGTGTGTGTGTGTGTGTGTGTGTGTGTTGTGTGTGTGTGTGTGTGTGTGTGTGTGTGTGTGTGTGTGTGTGTGTGTGTGTGTGTGTGTGTGTGTGTGTGTGTGTGTGTGTGTGTGTGTGTGTGTGTGTGTGTGTGTGTACGACAGCGCAAGTTAGGCCACACCCAACCTGGTGAAGACCTCCTCGAACCTGGGGACGAGTGCCGTGAGAGAAGGAATCCTCGATCATCCTCAGATCCTCCGACCTTTCCCCATCACCCTCCAATGGGTTCCTAAATCTTGTAAATAATGTAAAATAAACCACCTGTACAGTTTCCTTCATAACCAAGTCCGAAACGTCATTCGTAGAAGGGACCTGCGGCGCTGAAAGAGTCAGCTCGCTCAAGGACCCCTCATCTCCAACAGCCTATAATCCAATCCACTTCAAATTACCTTGCCTCCATTAATCCACGTCGTAAAAAATATCCAGGGGGACAGGGGGTATGGAAATAAACACAAACACAAAAAATGTTCACAGGGACACCTAATTACCTTAAGTAACATCTGATGACGTCAGTTCCCTTCAGCCAATCGCCCTCCATGAGACTACCGCATTAAAAAATAAAAACACATCGAAGATGCAACGAGAGAATGAGAACAAGTACGAAAAGACACGAACACCCAAAAATGTTTTCCGAACATCATCTCTCAGAGACTAGTCCACCTCCAACGAATGTCGTCGTGAACTTAGCCCTATGTTCACGAGATATCCTTCCAAACTTCTGGTAAAATAAACTGAATTGAACTGAATTGACATTCATGACGCTCTTTTGTAGTATCCCCACGAGCGGACAACGACCCCACAGCACGCTACCTAGCTGAACGGCTCTGTCTCCCTCCAACACTCTCCGTCATCGAAGCCGAGCCTCGAAGCGTACAGCGAACCTAGCCTGCGCACGAGGACAGTAGTAGTAGGAGCCAGACCGGAAACAAGTCACGTTGCGCTGCTCGCTCGGGGTCGTGTCTCGCTCGAATCGCCGGCGGGAAGTAGACAGACTTCGGGGGAGACGGCGGGAGAGGGGGGGGCCAAAGACGCCCCCACACCGGCTTTTCCAGTGGACGCGACGAGGCACGTCGCATCGTCGGCGCGCCAGCTGCTTGCTGGCCTTGTAGTCGCTGGACGGCCGCCCCGCCATCTCGGACGTGACGACGACCAAGTCGAGAGCGCGTAGTTACAAGCGCCCCCGGTTGCTGCCGACGGCGCGCCTTTTTCATCTTTTTGTCTTTTTTCCCAGTCTCGGCTACACCAAGAAGACTTCGTTTCTACAAGGGGTGGGACGCTATAATATCTCCGCACGTATAAGAGGAGAGCAGAAAACAGTTCGAGCGTTCGCAGATCTGGATGCACGAAGCGGTAACCCGAGACGGGGACAACGCATAGATACCTCACACGTCCGCTCCATGTTTAAAAGTACGCGGTTCTTCGTATGGAATGGCCACGCGTATGAGCCCGGTATTCCTGCTCATTACACTGCGAACGACCGATGATGGGGTGAATTAGGAAACGGAGCGGCGGCCAGCGAATCTACTCCACGAGGCTTGGGTTGTACTGATAATTAGATAGCTGCCGCAAAAAAAGAAAAAAAAACAAACTCACGTGCTTTCAGGTTCTACTACGCAGCTGTCACAAAACCTTCGCTGTGCTTAATTTACAGAACGTCCACTTAATCACCGGACGACCGCGTAGAAGAAAAAGACGAGAAATGCAGTTTTCACCTGGCCAGCTACATGCTTCCAGCACCCTGATGATGATGATTTTTTTATGGCGCAAGGGCATCTGCGGTCAAACAGAGCCACGGCACAAGGTTTCTTCTACTCAAGGTAGGGTCAAATACCCATTTCCCAAGCATTTCACCCTAAAGAAGCCGAGCACCAGGCAGGGAAAAGCTTGTACCCATTGTATCACCGGTGGGTGCCCGGCGGCACTGGGGATCGAACCCCGCACCTTCCGCATGAGAGGCGGATGCTCAGGCGACTAGGCCACCGCTTCTAGCACGCTGAAAGAGCGCCCAGTAAGTGATTGCACTGCCTTTGGAGGTCCCCGATCCTGACTTCATTTCACAGGACGTACTCTGCCCAAAACGTGTTCCAAGTAAAGGCAGGTTCACGGCCTCGAGGAGTCCTACACCCACAGCCACGGATGCAGCACGCTTTTCGCTCTTCCGTCTCGCGTACGCCCAACCCCTCCACTCCGCACCCAATGCCTCTTAGTGTTTTCCCGCACAGCTGTCAGCCGTCAACCAACATGTCATGAGCGTGACGAGCAGAGGCCACCAGCCTCCCGTTTTAGCGGCGTCACTCCTTCAAGCACATGGCAACGTTTAGGATAGAACGTCAACGCGGACCGGTGCGGGTCGTTATAGCGTACAACGCAGCGTCGCACACGAAGCGGCATCAAGCAAACGCCACAGATAGGCGCAGAAACTTACGGTGCGGTGCGACGCAGCAGCATTGCAATGGACATCAACAACTCGCGAAGCACGCCTAAAACGTCCTTTTGACTAATCTCTGACTACACCCAGTTAAGAGAGTGCAACGCCCACAGCAAGCGATTTACAAAGCGGAAAACATTTAACCACACACCGAGCGGAAATACGCGCGTCATTTTCCGTCTGCCTTGCAGACACTCAGAGTTTCTACTCCAGTATAAGAGAAGCTTGCCCGTCGCAGTGGATGCCCGACGCCTGATACAAAGCAACCCGAGCGTGCAGTATGTGCAGCCGTCCAGAGTCAGCCAGCAGCTCGCGTTGGGCATGACGTCAGTAAAAAGACAGAGCGGTATAGTCTTCCCTTCTCGCGTGGTAGGCAAATGCTCCGCGACATTCACAATATGGCCGCAGCGGGCTTAGTCCTAGCGGTTTACGAAGACGGAACAGAAGCCTATAGGAAAAGAATATCTGCAGTATATCGCGGGCGTCGTGACACACACAGGAGCCGACGATCTCATCTCAACACAAGACAACCTCACCGGCGGTGGCTTCCCGCTCATCAACCACCATAGGCCCGCCCGCCCAACATTAGCGGCGTGCAAAAAAAAAAAAAAGACAAGCAGAATAAATCGGCGGCCAGACGACAACAACAACAACAAACTCTCCTCTCCTGGGTGACGCAGCTAGCGTCGGACGCTCAGGTAACGAGGAGGAAGCCGGCGCGACAGTGTTTTGAAAGCAGTGACGTGGGAGGCCTGGCGCTGCAACGAGCGGCCTGCCGAACACGCTCTATTCCGGAACCTGTCTGTCAAGGCACGCAGTGAGGAGAGAAGGAGGCTCGGAGGAGGAGGAGGAGGCCGACAGGAAACGACCGTTATGACGCTGCCGACGGTGGCGGGAGCCAGGGGAGAGCCCGAGGAGCGTGCGCAGCCGCGCGGAAGGAAGGGGCGTCCGCAGGCAGCAGCGAGTCACCGCGGAAGCAAGCGAACCGAGGGAAAGAAGCAAACGGTGAAAGTAATGACTCCTCCCGTCGCTCCTCTTTGAGCGCGCGCCCAGTGACGTCATCAGCGCGCGTGCCACCTTATCGCGCGGTCACGCATCTGTCCTCGTCCTCCTCATGATCGTCTCCCCGGTGCTGCGTGCCCACGACTTCCTGGCCGAGGCTACCATTTCAGCACGCTGTGGACGAGGAACAACCGTAATTAAATGCCTATGAAGGACAACAACCAGCGCTGGTAAAACATTTACTGTTCTCTTTCATATTCCATTCCGATCTCATTTTCGATTTCACTCTGTATCAGCCACCTGCTGCGCCGACTCCCTGGTCTGGATG
>NC_135498.1:51265414-51287331 GCF_052857255.1 Amblyomma americanum
GTATCTGTCTCACGTATCTCTTTGGACACCCGAACCGCAAGGCGCCCGTGTGTTGTGCGATGCCAGTGCACGTTAAAGACCCCCTTGTGGTCGAAATTATTCCGGAGCCCTCCACTACGGCACTTCTTTCTTCCTTTCTTCTTTCTCTCCCTCCTTTATCCATTCCCTTGCGGCGCGGTTCAGGTGTCCGCCGATCCCAGTGAAAGGCCGGCTCCCAACAATATATATAACCTTGTTCTAGTGTCGCTGGTGTTTTGCATAATGAAAAATTAACTGGTCAAGGTACAAAAGTGCACTTCTCTGCTTACTATGTCATGACTGGTTGAATATTTGCTTGCAGTTCAAAGAAAACTGTTTTCATGCTTGACTTAATACTCGGTCTTTTGAAAGATCGTTTGAAAACATTGTGCCCCGGAAAATGAGGTGGCGGTCATACATAGGTGTCCAACGATATATGAGACAGATACTGTGCCATTTCCTTTCCCCCCCCCCAAAAAAAACCAGTTATAAGACCAATTATATATATATATATATATATATATATATATATATATATATATATATATATATATATATATATATATATATATATATATATATATATATATATATACATAGGCGGTTATCAACAGATCACAGAGATCTATCTACAGTTTTTTGCCTCATCGAATATGAGTAATCCATAGATAAAACGCCCTTTATACATTCGGAAAGTGCGAACAACTTCACACCAGAACTCAATGACGACAACGCACGTATAATCTCAGGATGAGACAATGAACTCGTGCAACGCAGTCACTATAAATGGACCCTTCTGGTCTCTCACTAAGACGAAGTGGGACACGATTTGTTTAAGAAAAAGGTGGCAGAGACACTAATCCTCCTTTGGGAACAGAGCGAAAAAGTGTTAGCGGCTGGTCGGTTCCCAGTCTTCACCCCAAATGAAGTCTATGTGAACGTTTTGGAGGCTGTTGCGCTTCATAAATGAGAGGTGCAAATCGTATCACGGTTTAGCTACTACAAATACATTACAGAGTGTTGCCCTGGCAAACATGGATATATTAAGTGCGACCTTGCCAACCTTGTATTTTTCCTTGACCCCATCGGCCTCTTCAATGCAGTATACTGCTTCCTTTCATTGTAGTGCTCGGAGGGCACACCAAGATACATCAAGGACAGGGGTGTTCATCTCATATTCGCAAATAACTCTGGGTGTCTCGTTTCAGTTCCCAAGCCAAAATCTAGCCGACTTATCCCAAGTTTTCTTACAAAACTATCTCGCAAATCGAATCGCTTCTTTTGTGCTTCCTTCACACAAAAAAACTGCACAGCCTCCGCGTGCGTTAATACTTTCACCTCTGGCGTTTCACGCCTCAAGCCCTTGATCGTTTCGTTAATCGAACTGAAGCAGAAAGGTTCGAGGTACAGCGCGCGAAGAGTAAGGCCGACTGCGGAAAGACCTGCCTAAATTACGGACTAGTGTAGGCCATGCGGGGATTTTTTTTTCTTCTCACGTGGTATTTATTTCACGCATTTATGTAAGGGCGAGCTATATACGAAAATTACCTACAGATTGTATTTATTGGCTGCACTGAAATATGCATTTTTTCGATTTTTCGGAGTCGAACAATCTTCCCCTGCCCTCCGTATCCTTTTCCTCACTGCATGGCTCAACTGCCTGCCATGAGTGAGACAGTTACTGCGTCTTTGGTTTTCTCGTGTGCTTCTGTCCTGTAAAACCACATTGTACGCCTTTTTTTTTCGGAAGAAAAGTTCAGGAATGCGCTGTGCAAAGAACACCACTTGCACCTACTAACGTGCACTCTCCCCAAGCCGCTCATAAATTCTCGCCAGTTTCTCCACCTCGTCTCCTGTAATAAAATCAGTTATCCCAGAACGCCGCTAGGTCAAATTCTGCGGTCTTTGAAAGCTCCTCTGTTTTTCGCATGAGCGAACCGTGCTGCAGCCTTTCCCTCCGTCGCGAGGAATTCGTACCCGGCGCTGGAGTTTGGACCACGGGAGTTTCGACGCTGGCGCTGCGCCGCCGCCGCCGAGAGGGTGCATGCACCCTGCAGCCATGCAGTGCACCTAGTGGAGGCTGCGTATGAGTGCCATGGCTCTCACGAGGCGCTTTTCTCATTCTACGCAGTAATAGTACGCAGTACAGCGCTCAAATCCCCCAACAAGCTCATAATCTAATATGCAGTGTGGTCGCGGGTGAATGTATTTCACGGTGCAGTACGGTACGCTATGCGGTATTGTAAGGTATGGTATGGTACGGCACTGTATGGTATGATATGGTGTACGGTATGGTATGGTATACGGGATGAATGGTATGGTATGGTGCGTATGGTATGATGTACGGTATGGTGCACAGTATGGTATGGTATGGTAGTGTATTGTGTGGTGTGGTATGGTATGGTACGGTACAGTGTGGCACGGCACGGTATGGTGTGCGGTATCGTGTACGGCATGGTATGTTATGGTGTACGATATTGTATGGTATACGGGATGAATGGTATGGTATGGTGCGTATGGTGTGATGTACGATATGGTGTACAGTATGGTATGGTATGGTATTGTGTGGTGTGGTATGGTATGGTACGCTACAGTGTGGCACGGCACGATATGGTGTGCGGTATGGTGTATGGTATGGTGTGCGGTGTGGTGTATGGTATGGTGTATGGTATGATATGGTGTGGTATGGTATACCGGGTTTAACGGTCTGAGACACGGCTCCAAGTCAATTTCGCCAGCCTGTGAACGCGTTTTCGCATTTGTCGATTGAAGCATGGCCTCCGCAGCGGACGCGTTTTGTTCCCACGACTCTGGGCCTAGCACGCGGACACTATGACCACTGAGCCAACTCAGCGGGTTCAGAAAAGGTTCGAAACTGTGATGACCCCCATAATGCGCAGGTCCACACGGGACGGAGAGGCAAAGAGACACCGTATGGCTCAGTTTAAACAAACAGGTATATTCAATAATTACACATGATTAGGATTATACATCAGAGGCTGGGGCGTCCGAGCTTACGTGCCGACGACTTCATGGGGGCGATGGAGTGGCTCCGGAGTTGGGCTCGAGCGGTTGCTGGCAGAAGCTGCACGCCGTCGGGCTTCGGCGCTGAAGGCCCTCTTCGCGAACGATGTCGTCCTGCTCGGCTTGCGTGTATGCAGTAGAATTTCAATAGTCGTCCGTTTCTTCGAGGATGGTTCCCAAACCCTTCCTCTAGTGTCGTTCGGCTTGGAAGATGAACAGGAGGCGAGCTTGTAGATGATGACAGCAGAGCATAATTTTTCAACAGAACAAACTTTGCACTACTTTACTCATCGACCGGGCAGGTTAGTGCCTAAGTAGCATCACATTACATGCTAAGCATGGAGCCCCAGCTCAGACTGGACTGCATCCGTTTACATGTGCTTTTAAGCACTTGATTAACAAAGGACTAAGGGCGGTCATTTCCAGTGGCCCGCCCAAAGCATCAATTCTCCAATCCAAAATAACATGCGAGATGGGGACCACCCCTTTGGGTTGGGCTTAGCCTCGAACCCAGAGTCTGTTAACAATACAAACTAAATAAACAACAAAAACGCCACCACTCTCTCTCAAGTGAGAGTATACACAGGCTCTCTCTTCGGAGCTAATTCACTAGCGCCTGTCTTTCCACATTCTTGGCGAGTACTGCCTGTCCGCCATGACAGGTGTCCGTCGCGGCCCTTCTGGGAAGCTGTGGGTGCCTTCCCGGCGATAGCCCACGACAAAGGGGGGGGGGGGGAGGGAAAGAATGTCGTCTTCGCGGTATCGCATAGCGTCGGCTGTGGTACGGCGCGCTCTGGCCCGCTGACAGCTCCCTTGTCCTGGAATGTAACCGGAAATTGGGGAGGATAAAGCCTGTTTCCCCGGGGCGGCGGCGGGTCCGGTTTTTCTGGTCGTCACTCAAAGAGCATGGCTGGGTAATTGATGATGCCGCTGTCACGGGTCTCCGTCTACGCCGCGCCGTCGAACGTGGATCCTCGTAGCACACACGGAATGTCACACTCGCTCACCCTCCAGAAGAATGTTCTCCGAACATTTGAGTCCACGCAGCTCCCCTTGTCTTTCTGAATCGCCTCGCACAGTGCGTCCGACAAAACACTTTTCGCTGCACTCAACACCACTGCACAACACCATATGCCTCCGCTGTCAATACTGGCGTCTCCAGGGGCAGCACTGATCTTCTTTTACAGATAAACATGAAACTCAGCACCCAAGCCTCTCCTTTCTAGTCCAAACTGGACGAAATAAATTTACCACAGTTACAAAGGAGCTCCCACTTCTAGCACGATCACGGCACAGACAAAAATATAGATAACGAAAGGAAGTAGGGCAGGTTCTGCATGCGCTCCGCATGCTCTCCTGTGCAGGTGTTACTTAATGACAGAAAGGTTTAACTACCAACTCCGATAACTTAACACATAAGCACATAGCAATGTTATAAGCTGCGGCATTACACAATTCTAACCAGTTCACAACTCCGCTCTGTTTACGCCATTAGTCCGACTTAGCTTTCCGATTTCGCAGCGGATATCGGCCTTCATGAGTCATACTAAGTAAGTCTGTGCCCCTTTGTCTGCTTTGGGACTCGCGAGGGCTCGTGGCAGGAGCCTCTCCTGGCGTTATCTGCGCGGCAACCTCGCGCGCTTCTTCTTCTAGCAATGCATGAAGTAAATCCGGTGGCATTCCGGCCGTCACCTCGGGCGCCTGCCGAACAAATGCAGGAGAGGGCGTTTCTTGCGAACTATCTGCGCGCTCCGCTTCACTTCTGTCCCCATCAAAATCCGCGCTTTCCCTTTCCTCATTTCGTGAATACTGAACCGGTGCCGACTTGAGGCGATTTGCGTGTATCCTTATCAAACGCCGGTTCACGTCTCGGACTCTGAAGTTTACCGGAGAAAGCTTCTCGACAACCTCGCACGGTCCTCTCCACTTCGTCTGGAACTTACGAGCTAGCCCAATCTGCCTTTGGCAGTTTTCAATGTACACGCTGTCCCCCACATCAAACGGCGCGTCTCTAGCACTGCGATCGTGCACCTCCTTCCTGCGCTTCGCCGCTTTCTTTAAGGACTCCTTTGCGATGTCCCTCGCCACTTGCAAGCGCGATTCTAGCTCAACCTTATAGTCGTCCAGTGAAGCGTATGGGACACGACGGGGGCCCTCTGGCACTTCACTAGGCTGGTCCGGGTCTCGGCCGTAGAGAAGAAAGAATGGCGATTCGCCCGTGCTCTCGTGTGCTGCGGAATTGTAGGCAAACATTGCATACGGGAGCCACAAGTCCCAGTCCCGCTGGTCGCGCGAAACAAAATGCGACAGGAACCCGGCCACGGTTTGGTTCAGTCGCTCCACCGCGCCGTTGCAAGCCGGATGGTACGGTGTTGTCTGCTTCTTAGCGATCTTAAGCAGCTCGCAAACTCTCCTCATTAGCTGCGACACGAAGTTCGTTCCCCGATCTGTCAAGAGTTGCCTCGGGGGTCCATGTCGGAGCACGATCTGTTCGACAAATGCTCTTGCAACCGTGTCTGCCTTCTGATCTGGGAGTGCTACCGCTTCCGCGTATTTTGAAAGGTGGTCGACAAATACTAAAATGTACTTGTTTCCGGAAGTGGTCGTGGGCAATGGGCCCATTATGTCCATACCTGTCCGCTCGAAGGGAGCCGAAACCTCAGGGAACGGCTGAATTGGAGCTGGTCTTCGTCCCTTGGGTGTTTTTCTTTCGAGACAGGAATGACACTTCGCACAGTAGTCTCTAACATCCTGTCGCATGCCACTCCAAAAGTACAAACGCTCCACACGCCTGCGTGTCTTCGCTACGCCAAAATGACCGGCGCATGGCGCATCGTGAAACGCGCGAAGAACCCTTTCTGTCCACGACCGAGGTATGACGACTCTCTCCCAAGCGGTTTTCTCTGGTCTCCCTTTCCTGGTTGGCCTCGTGCGCCGACACAGGGTGCCGTCTTTGTCAATGAAATAACCTAGCTGTTCGGGATGAGACGGTGCGCCCTCTAAGCTTTCGATTATTCGCTTCAGGTCAGGATCTTTGCACTGCTCTGTGCGTAATTCGGCGGGGTCGACTACGGGGACAAACTCTTCTATAGCTGCCACGGCAGCTGTGCGGCTGAGTGCATCAGCATTCAGATGTGTCTTTCCTGACTTGTGCTCAACTTCAAAGCAGTATTCCTGCAGGTGTAGATTCCATCTAGCGAGTCGCGAGCTAGGGTCCCTGACACTCATCACCCATTTCAGAGGATGGCAGTCTGTGACTAGCTTGAATTGGCGGCCGTAAAGGTAGCATCTGAAGTGCTTTACTGCCCAGACAACGGCGAGGCACTCCCTTTCCGTAGCTCCGTACTTTTGCTCTGTGGGGCTCAACTGTCGGCTAGCAAAAGCAACGGGATGTTCTTTGCCCTCGATAACCTGAGATAGCACGGCACCAACTGCGAACTTTGACGCATCTGTGGCCATAACGAAGGGCAAACTAAAATCCGGGTGGCGTAACAGCGGTGCACTCATTAGCTTCCTTTTCAGGGCCCCAAAAGCATTCTCCGCGTTTTCGTCCCAATGAAAGGCGACATTTTTGGCTGTTAAGGCGGTGAGCGGCTTAGCGAGCTTGGCGAACTCCTCTATGTGCCTTCGGTAGTAACCGATCAGGCCGAGAAACAGCCGGACCTGGCGGACGCTAGTCGGGGATGGAAAATCCGAGACACACCTTAGTTTCTCAGGGTCCGGTCGCACGCCGTCAGCTGAAACAACGTGCCCGAGGTATTTCACCTCGTTTTTGAGGAATTGGCACTTTGAGGGCTTCAGCTTGAGACCCGCTGCTCTTAGTCGCACCAAAACCTGCTCAATATCGCGCAAATGGTTATCAAAACTGTCACTGTATATGATAATGTCATCCATATACACGAAGCACAGCCTCCCCAGAAGACCTGCCAGGATAACATCAGCGGTTCTCTGCCAGACAGCAGGGCTGTTGGCCAGACCCATCGGCATTCTTTTCCATTCATAGTGCCCTGAGGGCGTGTTGAATGCCGTTTTCTCGGCATCTGCCGGATCCATCGCTATCTGCCAGAATCCCGCCGCCATGTCCACTACCGTGAAGTACCTGGCAGAGCCCAGCTGAGAAAGCGTCTCCTGTATATTGGGGATGGGGTATGGATCGATGCGAGTTACGGCATTTAGTTTGCGGTAGTCCACTACCAATCGATACGAGCCATCTGGCTTTTCCACCAATAGTGCTGGTGCTCCCCAGGGTGACTTTGAGTGTTCGACAATGCCGCGATCAATCAGGTCCTGCACCTGCCGCTCCATCTCCTCACGTTGGGAGTAAGGAATCCTGTACGCACGCTGGTAAACGGGCGATGAAGTGCCGGTTTCTATCCTGTGCTTTATAACGCCACAGCAGCCCAAATCCAGGTTGGACGCGGCGAATACCTCCGAGTAGTCGTTCAGCAAACCAGCCAGAGCCTCCCTCTCCCTGGATTTTACGTGAGAAAGATCGAACGACACCTTTGGAGCAGCCGAAGGACTAGCATGCTCTACAGTTGCGAGTACCGTATCGGTGGGCTCACGTTGCTCTATCGCAGAGGTGAAGAAAGCCAATGTTTTGTTCTTGGGAAGGCTCAGTGGCTGCTGGCTACAGTTAACCACCCGTAGGGGCACTCTGTGGGCGTCATTAACTGTCACGAGGCACGCGGCTGCCTTCAGGCCATTGCTGAGAGAGTCGACCGGCTCAAGCACTCCCATGGCGCCGCTCTCTACATCTGAAGGCACAAACGCGTACAAAATGTGCTCCGACCAAGGAAGGACGACCGCCTCCTCGACCAGCCGGACGGCAACCCGCGAATATACCTTCTCCAATGATCCCACTGTTTGACGGGTGTCAATATCGGTAATGCGAATCTCAGCCCCTCTCCTGTTCAAAAACGGAACTTTTGAGCCGCCCGCATTAACCTCTTCCTCAGAGAATGAGACTACTACCTTCCCTTTTCTCAAAAAATCCTGCCCTAATATACCTGACACTCCGTTTGGCAGAGACACCGTGTCCGGGCATACGTAGCAGGGGTGCTCCAATGCAATTCCGCCGAGAGAGAAGTGTAACCGGTAGAGTCCACTTATGCCAAGAGGATCCCCCGTTATGCCTACAAATTTGGTTGCCATACCACCAGACGCTTCCAACACCTCGCGGTCCCCCTTCCTTCGAAGCGTGTTAAAACTGCTCTCCTTAAGCAATGTCACCTTTGACCCCGTATCTATCAACAATTCCATACAACAACCATTTAACTTGCAACGCACAACAGGGCATGCCTCGTCGGCCACACAAACTACCACCACCTCATCATCCACTGCTCCCTCCCCACGCTCCTCAGGCTGGGGAGGACTAACTAGTTTTTTGACTCGGTATCTGGAGCCCCGCTGTCGGCTTGCTTAGGGCGTGTCTCGCCTGCTTCTCTTTGTGGCTCCCCACGGCGCACGTTTTGGCAGAACCTGGCGATGTGTCCGCGACCCTGGCAAGCGAAGCATACGATTTCTTCAAAATCTCGCATACCGCGCCTGTAGCTTTGTGGCGGTCTCCGGTTTCCAGCGAATGGGCGCTGTTGAGCGCGCGCTTCAACCTGGCGTTCTACCTGCTGAGTTAGCAGCTGTTCCAAGCGATCTAACCGCTCTGTCAAGAGAGCAACCTCAGGGTTGAGCACCGCTCTCTCTATGACGCGTACTCTCGCTGCGGCTGTCGTTAACGCTTCATTTCGTTCCTCATCCAATGCGGCCTCCACGGCTTGGTCGAAATTGCTCGGCTTGCGCGAGAGCACGAACCGGCGCACGGGGTCTTGCAGACCAGCCACGAACAAAGCGGTCATTTCCTCTTTAAGTATATCCTCCGCGTATTTCTTCCTTAGCTGGTCTCCTTCCTCCTCCCTGCTTAACGTATCGCGTGCTAGGCGCTGAAGCCGCGACGCAAATGTTCGCACGTCCTCCCCTACCATCTGTCCGGCGTCACGGAACCTCTGTACCCGCACGTGACGTGGTTCAGTGTCGAAATGCTCAAACGCGAGCTTCTTAAATTCCGCAAATGATTTTGTGGATTTTACTTTTTCGTCTCGCCAGGCAAAATCATGAGCAGCTCCTGCCATCTTACACCTCGCCATTCCCAGCATTTGAGCATCGGACCATCCCCCCATTTTCCCAATCTCTTCTAGCATGGAAAAGAAATCGCAGATTGGAACCCCTGTCTTATCTCCCGTAAACGTCGGAATGACGCTTCCTAATGCCAGCATGCTTGCTCCGAGCGACGGCTGTGGAGTGGGAGCTCCCTCAGATACAGTCATTTTTTTTTTTCAAGCCCTCCAGTGCCTCAAGCCTCTCAAATGGGGGTAAAAGTCCCACAATCAGTCCCGTGATTTCCTTTTGATTACAATTTTGAAGTCATGAATGTCACAGCATTCAGAGGACATTTGCTTTTGAGACCCCACTTCTGACACCAGTGTGATGACCCCCATAATGCGCAGGTCCACACGGGACGGAGAGGCAAAGAGACACCGTATGGCTCAGTTTAAACAAACAGGTATATTCAATAATTACACATGATTAGGATTATACATCAGAGGCTGGGGCGTCCGAGCTTACGTGCCGACGACTTCATGGGGGCGATGGAGTGGCTCCGGAGTTGGGCTCGAGCGGTTGCTGGCAGAAGCTGCACGCCGTCGGGCTTCGGCGCTGAAGGCCCTCTTCGCGAACGATGTCGTCCTGCTCGGCTTGCGTGTATGCAGTAGAATTTCAATAGTCGTCCGTTTCTTCGAGGATGGTTCCCAAACCCTTCCTCTAGTGTCGTTCGGCTTGGAAGATGAACAGGAGGCGAGCTTGTAGATGATGACAGCAGAGCATAATTTTTCAACAGAACAAACTTTGCACTACTTTACTCATCGACCGGGCAGGTTAGTGCCTAAGTAGCATCACATTACATGCTAAGCATGGAGCCCCAGCTCAGACTGGACTGCATCCGTTTACATGTGCTTTTAAGCACTTGATTAACAAAGGACTAAGGGCGGTCATTTCCAGTGGCCCGCCCAAAGCATCAATTCTCCAATCCAAAATAACATGCGAGATGGGGACCACCCCTTTGGGTTGGGCTTAGCCTCGAACCCAGAGTCTGTTAACAATACAAACTAAATAAACAACAAAAACGCCACCACTCTCTCTCAAGTGAGAGTATACACAGGCTCTCTCTTCGGAGCTAATTCACTAGCGCCTGTCTTTCCACATTCTTGGCGAGTACTGCCTGTCCGCCATGACAGGTGTCCGTCGCGGCCCTTCTGGGAAGCTGTGGGTGCCTTCCCGGCGATAGCCCACGACAAAGGGGGGGGGGAGGGAAAGAATGTCGTCTTCGCGGTATCGCATAGCGTCGGCTGTGGTACGGCGCGCTCTGGCCCGCTGACAGCTCCCTTGTCCTGGAATGTAACCGGAAATTGGGGAGGATAAAGCCTGTTTCCCCGGGGCGGCGGCGGGTCCGGTTTTTCTGGTCGTCACTCAAAGAGCATGGCTGGGTAATTGATGATGCCGCTGTCACGGGTCTCCGTCTACGCCGCGCCGTCGAACGTGGATCCTCGTAGCACACACGGAATGTCACAAAACGGTATAGACATGGAGCAGACCAGTTACGTTAACCCGACGGCTCCTTGGTGTAGTGGTGCTTTATTCACTGAAAACAGCCGAATAGACATTACCGGTACCGGTGGAAGACGCCAGTACCGCGACAGCCGGAACCAGTGTGACATGGCTATCGCGCCTGCTGCTATGAGCGAAAGGAATGTCTTTCTTGCTCTTTCTGGCCCTCGCCCCACTGTCTATGCTTGGCTGCTATCTCTCGAGTGGGCTTTCTTTCCTGCGCGTTCTCTCGCTTCTCGCTGCACGCGCTTTTCTTCTTTCGCTCTCGTACACCTGTCCCAGGTGGACTTTTCCCCGGCTCGTTACTATGTGGCAGCAGGACCCTCCCCCTCCTCCTCATCCCCGTTACACCCTCCCCTTCTTGTGGCCTTGCTTGGCGAACGGTCCTCTCTCTAGCTCCTTCTGAATCTTCTTATTGCCGTATACGCAAGCGGAAACCAAGGTCGCGCCGTCTCGATTGATTTAGTAGTTGAGCGTCGGTTAACGCCTGAGGCCGCCTAGTTTTGCTCAGGGTTCGGAACGTCCGAGCCGAACTGTGTGCTTTCCTGAATAAATGAATACGCTAGCTTATCTGGCTACCGCGTGTAACGCCGTACCTAACCAGTGCTGCTGTTCAGGTTTGATTAAGGAGAACGCGAAGAAACAATTCATGGAATGCCGCCGGTCTCGTTCCATTTCATCGACGCTGTGCCAACTAGAAAAACAGAAGACGCACAGGCAAAAGCGGATGAAAAGCAGTTGGGTGAATGAATGAGCGAGCGATCGAGCAGTGGGAGAACCCAGATCTCCAGTGATTGCGTTGGTTTGGTTTAGGGGGTTTAACGTCCCAAAGCGACTCAGGCTATGAGGGGCGCTGTAGTGAAGGGCTCCGGAAATTTCGACCACCTGGGGTTCTTTAACGTGCACTGACATCCCACAGTACACGGGCCCCTAGAATTTCGCCTCCATCGAAATGCAACCGCCATGGCCGGGATCGAGCCCACGTCCTTCGGATCAGCAGCCGAGCTCGGCTGACTGCATGGTTATATTCATGTATCTGCGTCAGTAACAACAATACAAGAACAACTTATATAGTAAAGCGAGGATCACTGTGACTTGGTGGTAAAGCGTATTCATGTGTCTAAGTCACGACCGAAAGCTGTGAGATGCATGTCTTGTTACGCAGCGTAGCCTACGGCACGCTGTTCAAGTGTTGCTGTTTGTTTGTTTGCTTGTCTGTTTGTTTGTGTTACAGTTACACTCCACGTATCAGAAACCGTGAATGCTCTTTTATACCTCTGAGAGAAAGTACGGAATGTTTCCTCTCGTTTTGAAATGTACGTGCATGTCGCCGAATGAGTTCGCATGAGTTCTTTGATGGCGCATATTGAATATCTAAGCAATACAGTGACCAGTAAATAGCGATAATACTGTTGCTTGGAAGCTGCAATCAGTCTTGCCCTGCGCAATTCCTGCCACTTTATCAGAGCGCATACTTAATTTAATTCATCTTGCGCGGCGCAGCATCCAGCATTTATTTTCATATTATTTATTTGTACATAGTGTATACTACCCCCTACCTCTATCCTTTCTTACTACCTCTCCCCTCTTTCTTTCCCACTCACTGTCCTCTCCCTGTCCTTTTATTCCCTCTAGTCGCAGCACAGGTGCTTCAGGTTCCGATGGCAAATGCCGCGGCACGCGGTTAGCAACATCTTTTCCTTCAATTGTTACTTTATTAATAAATAGCCACTAACAACTCCCGGCATCACTCTCTGCCGGCCCCGGATACACTTTCCTTTAATTACAATCCACTCAGTCATACTAGGAGGTCATCGGTTGTATTTTATTTTCTTTATATGCATGCACGGTGCTCCACGCCTTATCTGGAGCTCGTATACGGGCGGCGCACACCCAAGTGCTCTGGGGTAATTTTCAAGGCCTCAAAACAATGTCCTGTTGTAAATACGCTGCACTGCAGTTTACTTCTTGTGTCTCAGAAAATTGTGCCGAGCCGAGGAGGCAGGTAAAAGAGAGTTTTAGTTTCACGTACGTAGAGGCTGCACGTACGTAGAACTCTTACGGGTTTCCAGTGCGCATGCGCAGAACGCAAAAGATATGCGTGAGTCTCACGTACGTACGTGAGATTCGAATTTTTACGTTGCGGTCTTTGCGTTGCTTGCGTACGTAGCCTTGACCAACATGGCGGCGCCCTGCCCGCCGCTTCACAGCGATAACAGCTTCGTCGCTAATCCCTCGAGGCGATATCGTGTTCTAAACTATTGTATTCGCCTTCGATTTGCCCATTCTTACTCTCGCATAAGGTTTCAAGCGACAAATAGCTTTAGTTTTTCAGACAGAAGGGCAATTTTTCAGCTGTTAAGCCTGACGAAGTAGCGTTGGTCGTCGTCATAGCAACGGTCTCGCTATGAATGGCTTGGCTTAAATACTTATCTTGGATGATTTAGGCTACAACCAGTGTCTGTGTTTCTTAGTAGATGGCGCTAGGTGTAACGCGCGGCGTTCGCGTACGTGTAACTATAAGGGTTTCAAACGACCTGCGTGCAGACTACATAGACTTCTCACGTTTGCGTACGTGAACCCTCTACGTACGTGAAACTAAAACTCTCTAAAATGTCGAAAACGCCCAACGCAACGCTCCCTTCTAGCGCTCTATAAAAGTGTACGGTATAGAGCGCTGTACTATACGCGATTACATTTGCGCCTCCTAACATTTATAATTAACTCGCGCTTGGTCTCTAATCCATTCTTAACGTTGCCCTGGCCATTTTCCTTTCCATATCTCTCTGCCGCTGTAATGAGTGTAGTATCCATCCTTTTCCTAGGGACAAAGTTCTAAGCTTTAATGTCACACTGGGGGTAAGGATAGCGCTATTATGTACAGGGTTGATCAAAAGCTCCCAGGCCACAGGGTCTGCTACACTTCTGTATATCCTGGCACTTAAGACGCCGATAAAGCTATCAATGTTGTCAGAGCCTAGAACGATACTTCCGTTACCCTCTACGAAGATTTTTAGCGTCACCGGTGTCGGAACTGCCTGTCTACACTGCTCAAAAGGACATCCTGTGTCCTGGGAACTTTTGACCGACCCTGTACCTTTCTCTTGAGGGTCATGGTGTTCATAACTTCGAATGCAATAAAATATACAATCCAGTTGAGTACAAGTCAATACAATACAATACAATGCAACACAATGCAATAAAATGCAATACAATACAATACAATGCAATAAAATACAAATCAATGCAGTACAGTGCAGAACAGAACAGAACCGTGCATTACAGTAAAACACAATGCTTGACTACAAACGGTGCTTCTCACAATGCCCCTCATCCAAGGCTCTAGGCAAAGCTAGCGATAAAACTTAATCGCTGCTTTGTGCCGGGTGCGCGCGTCCAAATTACCCCGTCGACCGATGGTGCGGTTTAATGTAACAGCCGGTGGCTCAGTCTGGGCGACGGCGTCTTGTCGTCGGGTGTCGGCAAGTCTCATTTCCGGCGGAAGTGGCGTGGTCTCTCCGGTGCGGGATACCCGTGAGCGTGGGTGGAGGGGACGCCTGGCCTTGGATGTGAGCCGACACTGCACCCACCACATCCAGCCCCAAAGTGGCGGGGGTGGCGGAAATTAATGCCGGCGCCAAATCCGCTATGACGACAGGCGGCCCGGCCAGACTGTCGCATTCAGTGGAACGCGGTTGCTCAGTCACTGCCGATGTTTGCGCACCCTGAGACCCGGAAGTCTCCGGGGGATCTTTTTGGGGAAGGTAGAGGTCACCGGGTTAAAGGCTAGCTTGGAGTATGATCCTTGGCATGGACGGCTGATAAAGACAGCTGACAAGGACGGCTTGTGCAGTCATCGCGTTGTCCAGTTAGAATGTTTTGTGCAGTTTCTGTTTTTATCTGTCATATGGCGCACACGGTGCCTGATGGGCCGGCAGCGCTCAATTATTTGACGATATTAACGTCGATAGGGTAATGAAAACATGTAACCCAATTATACAGCATGTGCGGTCCTATACGTGGTGACTTAAGCGTGAACACGCGTGGATACCAAAGCGACAGTTAGTTAAAAAGATTTATTGGGGCTAAGCGACTTCACCGTCGTCGTAATCGCGCATTCACCCGCTTACCGAAGAGAATGTCGGTTGGCCTAGATTTTCAAACTTACGGGAATCATCTGGTTACTCCATCATGTGGTTCTGAGGAGCGTGGCCTATAGGTGCTTTAGAATATCCGTTTAGGGGGGGTCTACAGAAGGGGGTTGTCTTTCCGCAGCAACCTGTTTATCGCGAATAACACATGCCCGAATTGCTTACAGCGCCTGCAAGTGCCGATCCCTGTATAATGGTATTTTCTGCGAGGAATTTGCGGCCGCACTTCGAAGTTCTCCTTTCATTACACCTGTGCAAGTCATCCAAAACTGTGATGCTTCTTCCGCGTTAAGCCATCGCTTCTCGAAGGAGGCGAATCGCAAAAGAGGTCGCTTTCTCAGATCTTCCCGGTGCCTGGAAAACAGTCACGCGAGGAGGAAATTGATCCTGATTGAGCTTACATATATAGCTTACATATACAGCTTACGTATATATGTCGGTGCCATTAAAATGTGCATCGTGTCTGTGCTGTTATCTTGTGTAGATGAAATTTAAGATTTATTCTTAAAGAAAAGTGACAGTAATTGGAGAGATTGCACAGTGCGATCACTGAAAACGTTCCAGTGCTGTAAAGTAACCTGTCATTTCGTACGGTGCAAAGAAAAAGAGATATCGTTTTCAGGACTCTTGCTGTACTTTCAGGCAGTAATTTTTAACTATTTATACTCGTAGTACTTATTGTCTTATAGAATTAATGCATATTCCGAATTTTAGTGGACAGCGCCACAGACAAGAAAAAAGATCCCGTGAATTTGGAAAGCAAAGTGCCAAAAACTAGCAACATTAGCGACACACGCGACGTCTGCATCTTCCGGTTATTACCGCTACCCATGCTGTAAACGTAAATACGTAAATACAGGCACCGGATAAACGTGCTTACAATCGTGGACAAGCGAGAATGTTCTTTTTTTTTTACAATTTAAAATTTATTTATTCGTGAGTTTGCATACCGATTCTCCTCTTCCGACTTTGAAGACGACAAGCATGTTCTTTGATCGATACCCTCTCACGGCGAACACATCAGTCCTGTCCACTTTCTCATTCACCTCAGCGTCGCCGATTATAACCGCGCGAGGTAAGAAAGGCCTGGACCTGAAAAATCGAACTAATCGTCGAAACTCTGCCCCTCCGTGCTCTTGCTCGACGCGAAGAGCGAGCGAAAGACCGGCTCAGTGCTCCGCATACCAGAAAAAAAAAAAAATCAAGATTCCGGATGTGACGGAGTGCATCACGTGCTCTCAGCGAACGTCCGCGTCACGTCCGCCCGGACCGGCTCTTTTCTTCTCTCTCCGCGCGAGCGTCGCCTCCTCTCCCAGAGGTCTCCGTGTCGCCGTGTGCGGAGCGCGCGCAGTCGTCCCTTCGGCGAGCGGAAACGCCCGAGACTTCTTGGCACGGGAATTTTACACGGCGTGCCCCCGCTGCCCGAAGCGTTTCTCTGACTTTGTGCGTGCGCCTATGGTGAGCCACTGCTTGTGATCCAAACAGTCGTCCACTACAGCTGGATGCGATCATGAAGTGTGCCCCGGTGCTCGCGCTTTTCTTCGTCGGACTCGCCTCCGCGCTCAAAGGTAGGCCGGCCCTTTCTTGAACTCCTGTCCTGTCCGGACGGCTTCGTTTCCCCGGCCCCTGTGTATGTGTTGTTATGTCTGTGTGTGCTATCCCCTGTGCGAGTGTGAGCGCGTGTGCGTGCGCTGGACAGCACCTCGGTTTCCAAATTTGGCGGATCTGGAGCAGTGCAGACTGCGACGGCGGTCTCCTTTGCGGTCCGTATCAACCGCGCCGCCACCTTGATCGAGCCGCAGACGCACCGTTGCGCACGTCGTCCTTCGCGCGGCCGAAGCGACGGCGATACCGCATAGCTTCCCCGGGGGCCGCCGCTCTCCGAGAGAGCTGCCGAGCACTGCGCGCCGCTAGGCCTAACTCTCCGAGCGGGCATCTCTCTCTGCGGCGCGCGCGAGCTTCGATCCTGTTACTCGTCCCTCCGACTACGCAGGATCTCTCGGCAAGATTGAGCGCAGTTCCTGTTTTCAACCGCTCTAGGTTCGCGTCTGACTTAATCGTCGGAGGACTGGCAGGATAACGGTCGTTTCTAGCCGCAACTGTTTGTTTACGGTTTCCTGCGTAGCCGCCGCGAAGAATGCGGTCAGGCAGTGGCTCTCGGCAGCGAATGCTTGTTACATGCGCACAAGCTTCGGGGTTGCCATTGGCAACGCGATCTGATTGCTCGGTGTTGTGGCAAGGGACCGTTGCTTTTTCTTTCAGACGAGGTCAAGTGTTCACAGCAGCCCACTTGTGTACTGGGACCTCCGTTATCCTTTCCTCCGGTTTATTTCGCCTGAGTAGTAGGCAAATACAGGTTACAGCTTAGCATGGTGTGGGCTGCATTTGCGGCCATCTGAACAGTTTTTCTTTAACACGCTTTCGCGCGTCGCTCAAGGCAGCGCACTTCGGAAATGCATGTTTCTGTGCTGACAGTGGTGGAACCCACAAAAAGGCCGGTAGCTAATGAAACTACCCGAATGACATGTATTGCAGAGGAGCGCGCTTCAGTCTACCATTATCGTGGTTCCCACAGAGCTGCGGGGTTCCTGAAAAGGTCGCTTCACCTGCGCCGCTAGGAGCTGTGGACAACTATTGGCCCGCAGTGGTTCTCAAAACACTTCGCGCGTATTTGGGTCAAAATCACACGCTGCGATGATGGCTCTGTCTGCGCCAGCGGATGACCCGGTCACCGGGTGCTTTCAGAGCTTGTCTACCGGCTGAGGCGATCATCATTAAGAGGGGGAAAAAGCACCTGGGGTTAGAAACACGAAAAGGAAGAACGCGGGACAGTAGAGCAGAAAAAATGTAAGAGAACGATTATAATGGGAGAGAACCCACTTTCAACGTGAGCGCTCTGTGCGCATCGCACGCGCGTGTGCGAACGAGCTCAAAGTAAGCCGCCTTTTTAGCCCCCCCCCCCCCCCCCCCCCCCTCCCGGAGAATTGGGCTGGCATGCAATGCCGCCTTTCGTGTCCTGCAGCCTGCCGCCCGTGCGCTGTCGCAGGGGCGAGGCCAGTGTGCGTGCGTGAGCGCCTGGCGCAAGGCAGGCAGGCCGGCCAGGCGCTGATCGGCGCAATTATCGACGGATGGAATCGGCCCCGCCATTATTAGGTGGCTTGTTTTTCTTTCGGTCTGACCAGAGCGTGCGGCCCCTGGTCGTACAGGTTACCATCCCCTCGCGCAATCTACGCTATTTTTTACTTTCTTATTTCTCTCTAGCGTCGTTTCATACCTCGAGAGTCGCCGAAGGGTAAACGACTAGCAGTCTGTGAAGGTTCGGATGACCGGTCGGTGCAATGCACGCGATCCTGTCGTATACGGTTTCGTCGCGAATAATTGCACGGACCTCTCCTGCGTCTGTGATTGCATGAGGCGCGTTCCTATACTTGAGCAATCGTTTCGGGGTAGAGGAAGGTGTTTACCTCGAGATTGACGCTTCCTTTCTCGATGAGAATGTCATCTAACCAGATTTACCGGACTCGGCGCCGATGTGGTCATGCACGAACAGTGAGGGCTGATGTCAAGCCTCGTCCCGGTGGTAGGCAGCCTTTGTAAACGCATTCTATCTCGTAAGCTATGCTAGGCAGAATTGTTTGGTCACACAAACGGGCACTAAGGACGATTTGTAAGTTGACCTAAAAGGTGAATTACTACTTTCTGCGTTTTTATGGAGGAAAAACGCTAAGGCACCCGTGTGCTGTGCGATGTCAGTGCACGTTAAAGATCCCCAGGTGGTCGAAATTATTCCGGAGCCCTCCACTACGGCACCTCTTTCTTCCTGCCTTCTTTCACTCCCTCCTTTATCCCTTCCCTTACGGCGCGGTTCAGGTGTCCAACGATATATGAGACAGATACTGCGCCATTTCCTTTCCCCAAAAACCAATTATTATTATTATTATTACTTTCTGATGACAGAGAGTTTACTGAAAAGGGAGCGCTTATGTCAGATGTAAAATAGTGTGAGATGAAGTACACTTGCGTACCGCAGGCTGTTCTTAGAGTAAGGTTACGGCAAGGAAGATTTTTTTTTTTTTTGTTGCGTAGTAGGCAGAACGAAGAATCACCCGTCTGCATGCAAAGGCAGCGTAAGTTGGCATTACCTCTGGTGCACTTTTACAGCACATGAATAAAAGAGTCAGGGTCCTATTGTTAGGGTGTCCACCCTGGATGATACTGTTACTGCGGATTTCCCTGCAGTGACGAGAAAAAAAAAAATATTTCAGCTTTAAATTCATATTTCTCAGCAAGAAAGAGTCTCAACTGTTGCGTGTACAGTTTTGAGAGAAGCCTAGCTATCGGACTTTACTAAGAAAACAGAAGCCCCATGTGTTTGTACTCGGGCTCTTTAAAGCCCAGAAGTGCGGGGAAATAAGTACATTGGAATTTTCTTGACTAAACGAACTTCCATTTTTATAAGTAAAAGTTCAGTCGAAGTTATACCAATGCAGCTGTGTGAAGAAGTCCGGGGATTCCGTTGATTCCAATGGGTTTTTCGTTTCCTGCGATCTCTTGAAATCGGAAGACAAGAGCATCCGTCTCTCGACTATCGGCCACTAAAACTTGCCCTGCCTTACCCCCCCCCCCCCCCCCCCCCCCCCCCCCCCCCCCCTGGACCCCCCTGGATCGCAGTGTTTGCTCCCACGGTTTCCGGTCGAATCGCATTTCCGCCGGTCTCGCCGGCTTTATGTACTTTCTTGGGCGGCGGAAAGTGCACTTAACACTTTTCACCTCGAAATCGCTTAATTCGAGCATCCGCTTTATTCGAACGGACGCTGTGATTCGATCAACGTAAAGGCATTAAAAATGCTCCGCTTAATGTGAACTCTGCGTGGTTAGAGCAGTTTTGTGGTCCCCTTCCAGTTGATTCGAACCATATCGAAACTGACGTGAGCGCTGGTAGTTGCTTGCGCTTTCAGTTCTACCTGTACTCAAGCGAGCGTGTTTAGTTTGCACCTGACGCCTCTACTGTAGCAAAAAAGAAGCGAGGTTTGGGTGTGTCTCTTTGTAATCGTTCCTTGTTCGTTGGGGCTTGTTTGATATCTACCGGAGGCTGGCCGTAAATAAAGTTGTGGCATTTCTTGGCGCTTTTGGAGCGAAGCCAGTGAAGCCTTTTTGCCTCGTACAATGAATGCCACGGAGACTGTTCGAACGCGGCGCTGCTCGCTTTATCTCCACGTTGGGGACTCAAGTGCGAATCGATAAGCGTCTTTACAGCTCATGTCTTTCCCGGGCCGAGATTGTGCATCTTCGCCCATTTGACAAACCGTTCCAGTGACTCCAGACAGAGGGCACTTCCGATTCAAGATATTATCAAAGAAAATATCTATGATAATTGTAGGGGAAGCTCTTTGTTGTTTGAGGCCAGGACGAGAGTTTTGCGGACTAAGACGTATAGAGTCAGGTACCAGGAGATAGACACTTTGTGCATTGCGTGCGGAGAGGAGGAGGAAACGGCTGAACACTTGATACTTTTCTGTAAAGGGCTTCACCTTACAGTGGAAGGCAGCGGGGCTGACTTACCCATGCAAGGCATTGGGGTTTAGGGATAGTGAGGGGAAAGTGGATTTTAAGCGGTTAGAAGTAACCAAGCGAAGTTTATCTGATTGGTGGCTAAAAGCAAGACAGGAGTAAAATTTCACAAGACATGGCTAGGTGGCTTGAGCCACCGCCAGATGCAAAGGGTTCAGCCGTATCCATCCATCCAGCGGCGCTGTGGGCTTCCTATCTGAACTTCCGCGAAATGGATCGCTGTTTCTTCGCGTCGAAGTCCGAGCGTTTTCTGCCGAGAAAGAAAAAAAAAGTAAAAATGACCAGCGCCACCCTCTGGAATGTCCGGAGCTCGAAACGGTCCGGGTATCTTTAGCCCGAAGCGGTTTTGTTTTGTTCGAGAGACGTTTTTTTTTTTTTTGCTGAGTGTTTCCAGTGCCCCTCTCCCTCCTGCCAGCGCTCACCCAGCCGTAGATTACTTACTGTTTATTAGCAGCTCGAAGCATTGCCCCCTCCCCCCCCCCTTTTTTTTTTTCCCCTCATGTTTTCTGTCCCCCTGGAATTAGTTTTGGCCCTTAGCGACTATCAGAGCAGTCAAGCCTGGTTAGCGTCCATTCGTCTTGCGTTTAATTACACGCTTACAGCGCGACCGCCTACACCGAGGGACGTCGTCGGTGGGAAGGTTGGTTGGGCTTGGTCAGATTTGCTTTCTACCACGCATGCACACTGTTGTGCTTGTGCTTTTTTTTTTGCCTTCTTGCCTGGTTCCCCGCCGAGCGTGAATGCTGTTTGTGCAGCCCGTCCAGCGCTCACCAAGCAAGACGAAAATGCGGGCGTGGACGCGTGTACTTGGAATAGCACCAAGAAGCTGTGCGGGCAGTCTCTCAGTTAGCTTTCTTTTAAGTGCCCTCCGCTTTGCGGTTCTCTTGACGGCGTGCGCGTATCCACTGTTTGTGCAGAAGAAAGGGGCACATATACGCCGCTGTAAATCAGTCTCGAAAGAAACACCGCCAGTGAGTGCTGCGGCGGCACACCGCATAAATAATGGAGGATGGGAGTATACTGATGGCTTTGCAACGGCCGGCATGATTTGTTATAGCCTCGCAAAAGCCGTCTTTTCCTTGTTGTGACTGGAACCTGGTTCAATCGTGCCGCCTCTGCTGTAGATACTTGAGTTGCCAGCTGACTGCTCTTACTGGAACGTGCTAAGCCGGATGAGTACGCGCTGACGTCGTATAGGCCGCCGTGTTTCAGAAAAAGCACGGCACAAGCATGAATATTTTTCGGAATCGCGCATAGCCACCTTATATGTGCGGGGCTCTGTCATGGCGCCCATGGCGTCACGGTCTGTTATTGGCGCAGAAACAGGCTAGCGCCGCACTGTTGACTCGCAGTGTAATGCCTGCTCTAAGCAAGGCGAAAAAAAAAATGTTCGAATTGTGAGTACTTTGAATACAAGGAGTCTTATAATTGCGCTTGTGATGTTGACGGCGCCAGCGCTTGTGGGTTTCCCTGCGTTATCTCGGGTTTTATTGCCCA